>NW_028270142.1:101914550-102216783 GCF_037043375.1 Chiloscyllium plagiosum | reverse complement strand
ACTTTTTCAGTAAAAGACTAGTGGATAACAATATATAGAGTCATAGAAATAGACCCTTCAGTCCAACTCGTCCATGCAAACCAGATATCTTAAATAAATCGAGTCCAATTTACCAGCATTTGGCCCATATCCCTCTAAACCCTTCCTATTCATATACCCATCCAGATGCCTTTTAAATGTTGTGATTGTACCAGCCTCCACCACTTCCTTTGGCAGCTCATTCCAAGCAATCATTACCTGTGTGAAAAAAACGTTGTCCCTTAGATTCCTTTTAAATCTTTCCCCTCTCACCTTAAAACCTACTCCTTCTAATTTTGGACTCCCCCAGCCTGGAAAATACCTTGGCTATTCACCTTATCCACATGCTTCATGATTTCATAAACCTTAATAAGGTCACCACTCAGCCTCCAACGCTCCGGGGAAAATAGCTCTGTCTATTTAACAACATCTTTCCTATGGCAGGGAGACCAGAATTGAATTAAGAAAAACAATTTGATAACTATTTTCTTCTTTATTGGAATGAAAAATTATTTTACAAATTTGGATTTGTGTGACACGCACACACGGTGTTTTGTAAATAGCAGGTCAGACTAGCTGTATAAATAATCAAGAGCATTTCCAAATGCCCCTATCAATAGTTCCATGGCACTGAATTTATTAGATCTTCATCCTCTTTATGAGAATCTAGTGTCTTTGTTGCTATAGGAAGTGGTGTCATTAAAATTATTTATTTTTAAATTGTGTTACTGTAGGAATTTTCAACAAATACTGGATCATTGAATTCTCTTCCCAGCTTCTTTTTCTGAACCATTCATGTCATTTTATCTTAATATATTTCTGTGGCAAAATGCACAAAAAGCTAAAAGGATCTGAAGATTCCTCCTGATGGTAAATTAACAACAAACACAATAGCCAACTTATAATCATTTAAAGAACTTCTCACTGGTTTTATTTGTAATTGGTAATAGGAAAATTACACAATGAACATTTATACAAGGAAGTGTTTTATTAGAAATAAAGAAACAGATTATCAAGATTATTTTACATTATACACTAATTAGAAGGGGCAACAGATTCCAGGTTTTCTGGAAAGGTAATTATTAATTAGATATTTAAAATTGTTAGTTTTAGATTCACAGCCAGTTCCTCGGACAGGGTTAAGTATGGTGTAAGAAAAGGTCAGGTTCTAGTGTAGTTTGCAGGATCTATGGATATTAAAGTTGCTTCCACTGTGGTATGTGGAAATCAGATAATGTCAAGAATAGTTTGAGGGGAATTTCCAAGCCTCATTAAGGTAACCAAAGTTATTGACCAAGTTGACCAAGCAGCTGGTCACATTCCAGCAGTATTCCCATATATCCCGAGGGAAGTGATGCTTGATGTTGTCCAAAGGGAAATGTACATGTTGTAGATTTTACTGTTTTTAAACATGACAAAAGATTTCTGTTTTTCGCACTACCAGCCAACCAAATAAATCTTTTGAGTGGTTAAATAATTAATTCCTGCTGCCTGTAGGAAGCCCCTTTTCCTCCTTCATGTCGCATCATGTTTAACGCAGCCAGATTGAAGCAGGTTTTTCACTATCATTAGGTGAAATATGATGCACTTGAGACTCGATGGCATGTTATTTTATATTTAAAAAAGAGTTAAGATGTATAGTATGCTGAATATTACTTTGTCTTACCATGCAGTAGATCTTTCTCTTCTTTTAAATAAGTATTCAGTTCAGAAACTAGTTAATATAGGAATTATTGTTTCATCTTGAATAATGAAAGTCAAAACAAAATCACAAAGTTGCTCATATACTTCAGTACTTTTCTGCAGATATGCTTTATCTTTGGATTAAATTGAAGGAGTTTCATGTGAACAGACAGATTGGGTAGAATCAAATTGAAATCAAGGCAATAATCTGTAGTAATCTGTATGCATGAGAAGCAAGAAAGTGACCTATAAACTGGCTACCACAGGATTGTTTAAATTTTTACATGGAGAGATACATTCCAATCTTTCCCTCATTCCCAGAGATGAATATATTTCAGAAAGATCAGTTTTGCCATAATGGTAAATATGAATTTCAGGAAAATATTTCAAAACAATGAACTGATCACAAATGCATACTTCGTAAACAGAGCTGACCACAAAACTTTATTTTCTGCCTTTTTTTAAAAATTAAGAAGCAGGATTTGAGAGAAAATTTTTAGGCCCCAAGTCCTGATCACCAAGGAGTCAGGACCGGGACTGGGCAAGCATTTGGGTTTGAGTAATACAGATCTTGGTTTGTCTTTGGTGCATGCTCTGAGCTGGCAGAATTCACACGAAAGTGGGATCTGGAAGTGGGTTGCCTTTGACCCTGGGATTTTCTCCTTTCCCAGCCTGCTTTGTGAACAGGTGTTTGGAGGGAGTGGAAGCAGAACAGAAGGCTGGGTGTGTGTTCAGTTAAGGCGCACTCACACTGCCACCCACCCCACATCACTTCATCACTCATCCAAACAAAGCCCCATCACTCAATCACACGCACTTACTCAATCCCATCTCCCTACTTGCTCCCTCACCCACATCTCATCACTCAGTCCTCCAGCATCCAGCCACCCACGCAAGTTCTCTCCTAAGTCTCTCTCACTTACCTAACCTCTTAGTCACTCTGCAGTTGTCATGTCCGATTTGCTGAACAAAAATAATTTATTACTTGTAAATATCAGTTCACTTGCTGGGCAGAAAAAGCTGCATCATTGCTGTTGTGTAAAGGGTCTGAGAGCAGCACACTTATTATGGCTGGCACAGTGGCTCAGTGGTTAGCACTGCTCCCTCACAGCACAGGGTCCCAGGTTTGATTCCCTGTGTCTGCGTGGGTTTCCTCCGGGTGCTCCGGCTTCCCCCCACAGTCCAAAAATGTGTAGGTCAGGTGAATTGGCCATGCTAAATTGTCCATAGTGCTAGGTACACTAGTCAGATGGAAATGGGTCTGGGTGGGTTACTCTTCAAAGGGTCGGTGTGGACTGGTTGGGCCGAAGGGCCAGTTTCCGTACTGTAGGGAATCTAATCTAATCTAATCATGATTGTGTTTATTGCAATGGACAACTTTCCAAATACTTTTTCTTCCCTCCTCCCTTAAATATTAGCGTAAGATTAACCATCTTGAAAAACTTATTCCAATTATTTATTCTCACATGCCAAAACTAATTAATTTTATCCATCTGTTTGACCACGTTATTGAACGAGTTGAGACCAATCCAGTGTTTAGCTGTTCAGGGCACAATACCTGCATATTTCATTCAGCAATTAACAGTAGGCATACAA
This sequence comes from Chiloscyllium plagiosum, assembly GCF_037043375.1. Taxonomy (NCBI): domain Eukaryota; kingdom Metazoa; phylum Chordata; class Chondrichthyes; order Orectolobiformes; family Hemiscylliidae; genus Chiloscyllium; species Chiloscyllium plagiosum. Next base: position 102,213,486 of record NW_028270142.1, on the reverse strand, counting down.
ATAGCAAAGTCTGTATAATGGTTAAAGTCTTCAACAAGACTTTATCATTCAATAATGGCAGTAAGTAATGGAAGCAGTAAAGAATAGGATTTGGATAGCAGAGATTTAATTGTAAATACGAGCCCAAATTCTAATCTTTTGAAGGAAAATGAATACCTGCATGCTATCTGAAATGTCCATATAGTTTCGTAAATGGCTTTCAAGGTGTTGTTAAGGTGACTTAATGGATAAAAGTTTTAAAAATTTGAGTTGGATTTGAGTTGGTCTCGAAATGTGGCCAGTACCTTCCTTGCACCGTGAACAGCAGTGATGTGGCTGGCTCCATTTTGAAAGATGCCTAATGCTGAGTATCTAAGTGGCCCCAGGTTCTTATGGAAGGTCACAGACCTGGAACATTTAACTGTTTTCTCTCCATACAGAGCCAACCTGTCGAATGTTTCCAGCATTTTCTGTTTCTTTGTCTAATGGGCCTAATTGGTTCAAATTATATGCCAGTTTTAAAATAGATTTGCATGTATCCATCACATTATCCATATGATCTATGCCATCCTAACAAAAAAAGAACCCAAATTGTTGTGACTGACACTGCTTCATGATTTGTTCATAGACTCTGTTTACTGCTTCAACATTTGTTTCGCCAATGCTTGTTTTTTTTTGGCAGGCATACAATTTGCTTCTAAAAGTTCTGGGAAAAGATAAAAGGTCTCCTTCAAATATTTGCAGCCTCTAGAAATGCTGAAACAATTTCTTGCTCCAGACGTGGGCACTTACCTTGAAGTGGTTAATCCCTTTAAATAGTCTTTTTAATCACCATCCCCCAACTTTGGTGAGCTCACAGGACCAGGCTCAAGAATAACTGAAAGCACTCCATGCATAGCTAATTAGAACTGATGGGAGGAATTTCTGCAGAGTCCTGCAGGATATCAGTGAGCACTCAGTTTCCTTTGCTCTGGTCCTCTGTTTCAGTGCCAGGACTAGGAAATCACACAACTGTTTTTTTTTTTGGCTGCATGGATGTAGTTTGCAGTGAAACGTTTTACAGATTGGCAATTATTCATATATGAGCCTTGACAGTGGATTTAAACAGGGCGCTTGAGTAGACAAGCATCATAGGTGAGCCTGATCCTAGCCTTTATTTCATGCCGATACATGTGCACTGCCAGTAGGTATTTGTTGAATCGTGGTCAGAAATGGCTGCCCTTCATCTTCCTATCGCAGAGATGTTGATGCCGGTTTTAGGATCTTATTTCTCTCACAATGAAATTATCCGATTTGCTATAAATTGCAAGTCGATCCTCAGCTACTCTACTCTAAATCCTGTTAAAATCAAAGTTATTAGAGCACTGTGTAAAAGTGGCTCTCACTAGTTAGAGCAGAGATGTGCTTCCAATTATTATTTTGTAAAACAATTCTCTAGATTGGAATAGGTTAGCAACTATAGAAGGTGTGATTCAATACATCACACGAATACAGTAGAGTGGAAGGATGTATCAGTGTTAAAAAGACTAAGAATGCTTTGAGATGTGTGCTGCTGCATAATTGACATTCAGAGTGTGGTGATTGAGTGCGAGTAATTCATTCTTGATATAGTACGTGACTTGCACACAGAATTAATAGAAAATTGATGAAAAATGATAAGGCTTCTCCTCATCAACTGTGTGTATTTGGAAAAAAAAGAACATAATCTGTACAAATCACATTCTTTTAGGTGTTTCTATGTTGAAATTTGTTCATGTTAAAACATTTTAAGAACTAACATTGGACCCATCTTCAAAAATGAAATCCATCCCTTAAACGGGTGCAAGTGATGCTGAGCACATTATGATTTTTTTTGCTTCTCTTTCCTTATGTATCAGCAGGATGGTGGAAAATACTATCCAGACACTTCTGTAGACTGTTTGAGTTTATACTTACACCACTTTAACTGTCCACACTCAGCTCTCCAGATCAGGTGGCTTCAATTGTCCTGAATGGAAATAGTCACATAACTGAGGAGATCTAAGTCAATAACTGAAAATATGGAAGTTATACAGAAGTTAAGCATTATTGTTATCACCACTGGAGGTCGCAAACAATTTTGCACCCAATGAAGCACTTTTGAAGAATCACCATTATAATGGAGAAAATGCAGCAGCTAATTTTCACACCATTTCAATGGAGGAAACGCAGCAGCTAATCTTCACATCGTTACAATGGAGGAAACGCTGCAGCTAATCTTCACACCATTACAATGGAGGAAACGCTGCAGCTAATCTTCACACCATTACAATGGAGGAAACGCAGCAGCTAATCTTCACATCGTTACAATGGAGGAAACGCTGCAGCTAATCTTCACACCGTTACAATGGAGGAAACGCTGCAGCTAATCTTCACACCGTTACAATGGAGGAAACGCTGCAGCTAATCTTCACATCGTTACAATGGAGGAAACGCAGCAGCTAATCTTCACACCGTTACAATGGAGGAAACGCAGCAGCAAATCTTCACACCATTACAATGGAGGAAACGCAGCAACTAATCTTCACACCGTTACAATGGAGGAAACGCAGCAGTGAATCTTCACACCATTACAATGGAGGAAACGCAGCAACTAATCTTCACACCGTTACAATGGAGGAAACGCAGCAGCAAATCTTCACACTATTACAATGGAGGAAACGCAGCAGCTAATCTTCACGCAGTTACAATGGAGGAAATACAGCAGTTAATCTTCACACTATTACAATGGAGGAAACGTAGCAGCTAATCTTCACACCGTTACAATGGAGGAAATGCAGCAGTTAATCTTCACGCCGTTACAATGGAGGAAAAGCAGCAGCTAAACTTCACGCCGTTACAATGGAGGAAACGCAGCAGCTAATCTTCATGCCGATACAATGGAGGAAACGCAGCAGTGAATCTTCACACCGTTACAGTGTAGGAAACACAGCAGCTACTCTTCACACCGTTACAATGGAGGAAAACCAGCAGCTAATCTTCACACTGTTACATTGGAGGAAACGCAGCAGCTAATCTTCACATCGTTACAATGGAGGAAACACAGCAGTGAATCTTCACGCCGTTACAATGGAGGAAAGGCAGCAGCTAATCTTCATGGTGTTACAATGGAGGAAACGCAGCAACTAATCTTCACACCATTACAGTGGAGGAAACGCAGCAGCTAATCTTCACGGCGTTACAATGGAGGAAACACAGCAGCTACTCTTCACACCATTACAATGGAGGAAACGCAGCAGCTAATCTTCACACCGTTACAATGGAGGAAACACAGCAGCTAATCTTCACGCCGTTACAATGGAGGAAAACCAGCAGCTAATCTTCACACTGTTACATTGGAGGAAACGCAGCAGCTAATCTTCACATCGTTACAATGGAGGAAACACAGCAGCGAATATTCACGCCTTTACAATGGAGGAAACGCAGTAGCTAATCTTCACACCGTTACAATGGAGGAAACGCAGCAGTGAATCTTCACACCGTTACGGTGTAGGAAACACAGCAGCTAATCTTCACACAGTTACAATGGAGGAAACACAGCAGCGAATATTCACGCCTTTACAATGGAGGAAACGCAGTAGCTAATCTTCACACCGTTACAATGGAGGAAGCGCAGCAGCGATTCTTCACGCCTTGACAGTGAAGGAAACGCAGCAGCTAATCTTCACGCCGTTACAGTGTGGGAAACGCAGCAGCGTATCTTCACGCCGTTACCGTGTAGGAAACACAGCAGCTAATCTTCACGCCATTACAATGAATGAAATGCAGCTGTGAATCTTCACACCGTTACAATGTAGGAAACGCAGCAGTGAATCTTCACACCGTTACAATGGAGGAAACGCAGCAGCGTATCTTCACGCCGTTACCGTGTAGGAAACACAGCAGCTAATCTTCACGCCATTACAATGAATGAAACGCAGCAGTGAATCTTCACACCGTTACAATGTAGGAAACGCAGCAGTGAATCTTCACACCGTTACAATGGAGGAAACGCAGCAGTGAATCTTCACACCGTTACAATGGAGGAAACGCAGCAGTGAATCTTCACACCGTTACAATGGAGGAAACGCAGCAGCTAATCTTCACGCCGTTACAATGTAGGAAACGCAGCAGTGAATCTTCACACCGTTACAATGTAGGAAACGCAGCAGTGAATCTTCACACCGTTACAATGTAGGAAACGCAGCAGTGAATCTTCACACCGTTACAATGAAGGAAACGCAGCAGCTAATCTTCACACCGTTACAATGGAGGAAACGCAGCAGTGAATCTTCACACCGTTACAATGGAGGAAACGCAGCAGCTAATCTTCACACCATTACAATGTAGGAAACACAGCAGTGAATTTTCACACCGTTACAATGGAGGAAACGCAGCAGCTAATCTTCACACCATTACAATGTAGGAAACACAGCAGTGAATCTTCACACCGTTACAATGGAGGAAACGCAGCAGTGAATCTTCACACCGTTACAATGTGGCAAATGCAGCAGCTAATCTTCACACCGTTACAGTGTAGGAAACACAGCAGCTAATCTTCACATCATTACAATGGAGGAAACGCAGCAGTGAATCTTCACGCCGTTACAATGGAAGAATCGCAGCAGCTAATCTTCACGCCAATACAGTTGAGGAAATGCAACAGCGAATCTTCACACCGTTACAATGGAGGAAAACCGCAGCTGCTAATCTTCACACCGTTCCAATGGAGGAAACGCAGCAGCTAATCTTCACACAGTTACAATGGAGGAAACGCAGCACCTAATCTTCACTCCATTACAATGTAGGAAACGCAGCAGTGAATCTTCACGCCGTTACAATGTAGGAAACGCAGCAGATAATTTTCACACCGTTACAATGGAGGAAGCGCAGCAGTGATTCTTCACGCCTTGACAGTGAAGGAAACGCAGCAACTAATCTTCACGCCGTTACAGTGTAGGAAACGCAGCAGCGTATCTTCACGCCATTACCGTGTAGGAAACGCAGCAGCTAATCTTTACACCGTTACAATGGAGGAAACGCAGCAGCTAATCTTCACACCGTTACAATGGAGGAAACACAGCAGCGAATCTTCACACCATTACAGTGGAGGAAACGCAGCAGTGAATCTTCACACCGTTACAATGGAGGAAATGCAGCAGTGAATCTTCACGCCGTAACAATGGAGGAAACACAGCACCAATCTTCACACCGTTACAATGGAGGTAACACAGCAGCTAATCTTCACACCGTTACAATGGAGGAACCGCAGCAGCTAATCTTCACACCATTACAATGGAGGAACCGTAGCAGCTAATCTTCACACCGTTACAATGGAGGAAATGCAGCAGTGAATCTTCACGCCGTTACAATGGAGGAAACGCAGCAGCTAATCTTCACACCGTTACAATTGAGGAAACGCAGCAGCTAATCTTCACGCCGTTACAGTCTGGAAACGCAGCAGTGAATCTTCACACCGTTACAATGGAGGAAACACAGCAGTGCATCTTCTCACCGTTACAATGTAGGAAATGCAGCAGCTAATCTTCACGCCATTACAATGTAGGAAACGCAGTAGTGAATCTTCACACCGTTACAATGGAGGAAACACAACAGTGAAACTTCACACCGTTACAATGGAGGAAACGCAGCAGCTAATCTTCACGCCATTACAATGTAGGAAACGCAGTAGTGAATCTTCACACCGTTACAATGGAGGAAATGCAGCACCTAATCTTCACTCCATTACAATGTAGGAAACGCAGCAGATAATCTTCACACCGTTACAATGGAGGAAATGCAGCAGCTAATCTTCACACCGTTACAATGTAGGAAACGCAGCAGTGAATCTTCACGCCGTTACAATGGAGGAAGCGCAGCAGTGATTCTTCACGCCTTGACAGTGAAGGAAACGCAGCAGCTAATCTTCACGCCGTTACAATGTAGGAAACGCAGCAGATAATCTTCACACCGTTACAATGGAGGAAACGCAGCAGCTAATCTTCACACCGTTACAATGTAGGAAACGCAGCAGTGAATCTTCACGCCGTTACAATGGAGGAAGCGCAGCAGTGATTCTTCACGCCTTGACAGTGAAGGAAACGCAGCAGCTAATCTTCACGCCGTTACAGTGTAGGAAACGCAGCAGCGTATCTTCACGCCGTTACCGTGTAGGAAACGCAGCAGCTAATCTTCACACCGTTAAAATGGAGGAAACGCAGCATCTAATCTTCACGCCATTACAATGTACGAAACGAAGCAGTGAATCTTCACACCGTTACAGTGGAGGAAACGCAGCAGTGAATCTTCACACCGTTACAATGTAGGAAACGCAGCAGTGAATCTTCACACCGTTACAATGGAGGAAACACAGCAGCTAATCTTCACACCGTTACAATGGAGGAACCGCAGCAGCTAATCTTCACACCGTTACAATGGAGGAACCGTAGCAGCTAATCTTCACACCTTTACAATGGAGGAAATGCAGCAGTGAATCTTCACGCCGTTACAATGGAGGAAACGCAGCAGCTAATCTTCACGCCGTTACAGTCTGGAAACGCAGCAGTGAATCTTCACACCGTTACAATGGAGGAAACACAGCAGTGAATCTTCACACCGTTACAATGTAGGAAATGCAGCAGTGAATCTTCACACCGTTACAATGGAGGAAACGCAACAGTGAAACTTCCCACCGTTACAATGGAGGAAACGCAGCAGCTAATCTTCACGCCATTACAATGTAGGAAACGCAGCAGTGAATCTTCACACCGTTACAATGGAGGAAACGCAGCAGTGAATCTTCACACCGTTACAATGTAGGAAATACAGCAGTGAATCTTCACACCGTTACAATGGAGGAAACACAGCAGCTAATCTTCACGCCGTTACAGTCTAGAAACGTAGCAGCTAATCTTCACACCGTTACAATGGAGGAAACGCAGCAGTGAATCTTCACACCGTTACAATGTAGCAAATGCAGCAGCTAATCTTCACACCGTTACAGTGTAGAAAACACAGCAGCTAATCTTCACATTATTACAATGGAGGAAACGCAGCAGTGAATCTTCACGCTGTTACAATGGAGGAATCGCAGCAGGTAATCTTCATGCCATTACAGTTGAGGAAACGCAACAGCGAATATTCACACTGTTACAATGGAGGAAAAACGCAGCAGCTAATCTTCACACCGTTATAATGGAGGAAACGCAGCAGGGAATCTTCACACCGTTACAATGGAGGAAATGCAGCAGTGAATCTTCACACCGTTACAATGGAGGAAATGCAGCAGCTAATCTTCACACCGTTACAATGGAGGTAACGCAGCTGCTAATCTTCACACCGTTACAATGGAGGAACCGCAGCAGCTAATGTTCACGCCATTACAATGTAGGAAACGCAGCAGTGAGTCTTCACACCGTTACAATGGAGGAAAGGCAGCAGCTAATCTTCACATCGTTACAATGGAGGAAACGCAGCAGCTAATGTTCACGCCATTACAATGTAGGAAACGCAGCAGTGAGTCTTCACACCGTTACAATGGAGGAAACGCAGCAGTGAATCTTCACACCGTTACAATGGAGGAAAAATCTTCACACCGTTACAATGGAGGAAACGCAGCAGCTAATCTTCACGCCATTACAATGTAGGAAACGCAGCAGTGAATCTTCACACCGTTACAATGGAGGAAACGCAGCAGTGAATCTTCACACCGTTACAATGTAGCAAATGCAGCAGCTAATCTTCACACCGTTACAGTGTAGGAAACACAGCAGCTAATCTTCACATCATTACAATGGAGGAATCGCAGCAGCTAATCATCATGCCATTACAGTTGAGGAAACGCAACAGCGAATCTTCACACCGTTACAATGGAGGAAACACAGCAGTGAATCTTCACACCATTACAATGGAGGAAACGCAGCAGCTAATCTTCACGCCATTACAATGTAGGAAACGCAGCAGTGAATCTTCACACCGTTACAATGGAGGAAATGCAGCAGTGAATCTTCACACCGTTACAATGTAGCAAATGCAGCAGCTACTCTTCACTCCGTTACAATGGAGGAATCGCAGCAGCTAATCTTCATGCCATTACAGTTGAGGAAACGCAACAGCGAATCTTCACACTGTTACAATGGAGGAAACGCAGCAGCGAATCTTCATACCGTTACAATGTAGGAAACGCAGCAGCTAATCTTCACACCGTTACAATGTAGGAAACACAGCAGCTAATCTTCACACCGTTACAATGGAGGAAACACAGCACCAAGCTTCAAACCGTTACAATGGAGGAAACGCAGCAGCTAATCTTCACGCCGTTACAATGGAGGAAACGCAGCAGCTAATCTTCACACCGTTACAATGGAGGTAACGCAGCAGCTAATCTTCACACCGTTACAATGGAGGAACCGCAGCAGCTAATCTTCACACCGTTACAATGGAGGAAATGCAGCAGTGAATCTTCGCGCCATTACAATGGAGGAAACACAGCAGCTAATCTTCACACCGTTACAATGTAGGAAACACAGCAGTGAATCTTCACACCGTTACAATGGAGGTAACACAGCAGCTAATCTTCACACCGTTACAATGGAGGTAACACAGCAGATAATCTTCACCCCGTTACAATGGAGGAAGCGCAGCAGCGATTCTTCACACCGTTACCGTGTAGGAAACGCAGCAGCTAATCTTCACACCGTTACAATGGAGGAAACGCAGCAACTAATCTTCACACCGCACGCTTTCAAAAACAGCAATGTAATAATGGATAGATAATCCTTTTTTGTTTAGTTGCGAGGTGATGGGTATCACTGGCAAGGCCAGCATTTATTAATCATCCGATTGAGAAGGTGTTGGTGAGGTAGTTTCTTGAACCGATGCCAGCCATGTGCTGTTGATAGTCCTATGATGTTGTTGGGGAGGGAATTGTGGAACTTTGACCCAGTGACAGTGAAAGACTGGTGTTACATTTCCAAGTTAGCATCGTGATTTGCTTGGAGGGGAACTTGCAGATGGTGGTGTTCCCTTGTTATCTGCTGCCCTATTTGTAGGTTTGGGCAGTGCTGTCTAAGAATCTTTGTTGAATGTAGATTGAAGAATAAATATTTATGAGGTTAACTCCTCTTGTTTGAAATAGTGCTCTGAGGTCTTTCTCATCCACCCAATCGTGCAGATAGGGCCTCCATTTAACATTTCATCTGAAATATGCAAATCACATGGAAAGTTACAGCTAAAACAATTTGAATTTAAGCTTAACATTAAGACCAACATTAATATAAATGGCATGGATTACCAATTGTGAGCCAAGTATTAAATCATCATTGTGACCGCATGCAAGTCACTGCACTTTGTTTCTGAAAGAATTCATTGTTGGCACATCTCTGCAACTTTCGTAGCATGATGTGAAATAGAGCTTTGATTAAAATTGTGTGTCTGTGATCGTTTTAGTAAGAATCAATTTGAACATCCTTTCAGACTTACTTCCACGTGAAGTAAGTTTTCCTCTTTGACAATGAGGCCAACAGAATTGGGATGGCTGGTCTTTGTGACTGACACTGACCTAGCAATTTTTTGTGGGAGCATATTACTGCAGATACTGGCATCTGTGCTGAGAACAAAAAATACTGGAGATCGTAGCAGGTCAGGCAGCATCCATGGAGAGAGTGCAAGGTAATGTTTCAAGTCTAGATGACTGTTCATCAGAGCTGATGTGGAGGGGGCAGTATTTATGCAATAGTTGCGGGGGGAGCGGGGAGGGGGATAGAGTGCTGTGGGGAAAGGTCACTGATAGTGCAGATTAAGTGATCGGAGTGTGAGAAAGGCAGAACATTAGTGTGTCTGACAGCCAAACCGGGAAAAATAGATGGTCCCACTGAGGTGGGGGGAGTGAAGATAGGACAAGGCGACAGAGAATGTAACAAGTAAAGACAAGGGAAAGGGAAGGAATGGGAGTGGGTTCATAATCTGAAAGATTGGACTTAATATTGAGTTTAGCACCTTGAACTCATTTTTAAATGGCTGCCAAATCTGCTGATCCAACACTGATCCAAGAATGTCCTTCATCTTCAGGGTCTGCAGACATTAATAAAGGAAGTGAAACAAAGAGCTGAAATTAGGGGAAAGACGCAGGTCAGACAAAGAGTGGCCTCATGGTTTGGTGCAGGTTCCTCTCCAGGAAGCCCAGGGGGTCTTATTCCGAATAGATAGGGAGGAGACCATCCATCTGACCAAGAAAACCTGGATGGAAATAACAGTGGAGTTCAGCAAAACCCGCCCGTTTTGATCTTTCTGTTGTTCAACTGCCCTAATGTCTCCTAATATGGTTCAAAGTCATAATTTATAATGATTTGAAGATGCTGGTGTTGGACTGGAGTGTACAAGGTTAAAAATCACACAACACCAGGTTATAGTCCAACAGGTTTATTTGGAAGCACTAGCTTCCTGATGAAGAGCAGGGCTCAGAAAGCTAGTGCTTCCAAATAAACCTGTTGGACTATAACATGGTGTTGTGAGATTTTAACTTTATACTTTATAATGCTCCTGTGCAATATCGTGGGATGTTTCACTGCATTAGTAGTGCTGTAAAAATGTAAGTTGTTACAAAATGTAACACTGTTCAAAAGGTTTTAATATAATTTAGATATTGATGTATATCATTTTGTGATGGGATTTAACAGGTTTGATACCATTGGCTGTTGGGTTTAAAGCCAGCAAACTCAATTGTGGGATAAAGGGCCAATCATTTAAGACCACGGTGATAGGGAATGTCCCACTCAGAGGGTTGCTACTCTTTGGAATTCCCTTCCACTGAGCACTTCAGGATGCTCAGTCATTGAAGATATCTAAGGCAGAAGTAGGTGCTTGGTGAATTGAGTGATATGGAGTTTGGGCTGGAAGGTGAAAATGGGGTGAGATGTTGACCTAATCTTATTGAAAGGCAGAGTAGATACCTGGGGTCATATGGCTTTCTCCTGCTCCCATTTCTTATATTCTTAGAAGTTAATATTATTAAAGATACAAACAAACAGACAAATGATGCATGACTCACTTAATTTTATATTGATTTACATTTGTGTTTGCATTTGTCAATGCATTTCTGTTTTTGTTAGAGGGTGGATGGAATATTGCCTGTGAAGGGCAGCAGACAAGCTGTGTGTCGGAAAACTGTGAAACTGGATCAACTGTTTTCTTGATTACTTTAACGTTTCTAATAATTTTACCAAGGGCTTGGCCTTTGGAGGTTAAGTGGGCAGGATAGGATAAGGTAGATAGATCGAGATCTGAGAGGAATAGGTGGGATATCAAATACATGCATCCCCACTATAATGCTGCCCATTTAATCTCAAATCGATTACTGACATGAGATGACTGTCTCGCTATCATGACCAAATATTTTCCCAATAGTTATGTGCTGATTAGTCTGCTTTATTAGCAGGAGTTACATGCTCACATTCCTATTACTGCTCATTTACAACTGATTGATCTTCAACTTGAAAATATACCATGAAAGTACTGACATTTGTATTTATGGTTGAATGGGTTTTTCAGAGTGGAGGACCTGCTGTGAAAATTGGCATATTTCTGAAAAACCAAACTTACTTTTCAGGTTTGGAAATAAGATGTTTCTTTCCTTATATGATCCTTAAGCAAATTGGATCTGTAGAGATAGGGTTTAATGAGCATGTAAATAAGCTCTGAGGTATCCTGTGATGTAACTGTGTCCTTAGTGGTCATATGACAGAGACTCTGTTCGAAAGTTGGAAATGGAGCAGTCCTGAACAGAGAGGTCTGCTGCCATATCATAATCATGTACAAGTTAATAAATCCTGTTTGAACAAACACCTTGTAATCTGGCTTGAACCCACAATAAAACCAAAATCACTTTTAAAAACTGTTGCCACTCTTATCTTTATGGTGGCATTAACTGCGGAAATAAATGAGTTAAGGTTAGTACAGATAAGACTGAAAGAAGACACCTCTCCAAGAATTTAATGACTAGTTGAATCATATAGAACACAAAGCTCCCAGCTTTTACTGTTAGCTTATTGTCCTACTTAAATGATCTTAGACTGAGCCAAGCAAGAGATTTTATTTTTCTCTTCTGAGTATTTCACACAAATCTGCAACCTGTTGATGAATTTACTGTTCATCACATGGTGGCTAACATACTAGTGGTGCACATGCTACCTATTAGCAAAAGAAATATGATCAATTAAAGGAATAATCTTTGTGTTCAAGTAATCTGCTAATATTGACTTCCTATGCTCACATTGAATAATGTCCACGTTTTGAATGAATGCTGAATGCCCACAGAGCAACAACACCGCAAGGATTTATTGAGCTGAATACATTTGGAAAGAAGTTGCATGGTGGAAGAAATTAAGGGAAACATCCAATAAGCCTTTGTGCTTTCTCATGGTTGATCTGGATTTCCTGTTCTTAGTTCTATGTCAAGCAGATTCCAACAGGACAGAGCGGAAATCATGCCCTGATCCATTTCCATTATGTCCCCTCCAATTACTACTATCTCCTGTGATCACCACGTGAGGTATGAGCTTCAGGTAAGGGCTATAGTGACTCAAAGGTCATGGAATGGAAGGAGTAGCTCTACTGGATGCCATGTCTCTTGCACATAAGGGATGTACAGCCTTGTAAGCCTAAATTGTGAAGCTCTTTTGCCCCTTTAACATCTTGACCATCTTTTCTGGTGCATCAGCAGAGATTACCTGCATTTTGAGGCTAGGTACAAGACCAATCATTCATAATCAATGACCTGTGACACTTAGAAATGGGTCAGAATTAAAGGGATGGGTGTGGGGGGGAATGTCTCATCTTGATGCCCTGCTCTCCCAAAAGGAAAATTATAATTAGTACCTTAAGGATGGAGGAGAAATCTGTACTGAAAACTGGCAAGGCATACAGTGTAAAACCAAAAGACTGTGAAAGTTATAAATCTGAAATAAAAACTATAAATGTTGGAAAGAGGATGCTGCCTGATGTTATGGGTGTTTCCAGCATCTTTTGTTTTACTGAAATATTGTACATTGTCTCTTGGATTCTCCAAAAATAACAAGGCAAATGTCTAAAAGTTAAATTAAGATTATTTTGCAACCAAAATGATTTTTGACAGAGAATTTATGGTACTGTAATGAAGAATTTGGCAAAATGTGCTGCATAGGTTTTAATGTTCCCATAAGATCCTCATATGCTTAATTACAAAACTGGTACATACTTTTGTGACATAAGAAACATTGCCTTTGAATGAAGTCATGATCTATTTTGAAGCCCATACCTCTGATTTAAATGACCATCACTAAGTATTAAAAAATGGATGATATTGTCAGTAATATTGATATTTACAATGATAAGATGACTTTGATGGGACTCAAATTTCCAATCCTATCTGGGATTTTGTCCAATACATTCTAGGTTCATTGTTGAACTAGTATAGCTGAACATTTTGATTCTGATTTCTGTGTGTGCCAAAGCTTTGTGACTTGGATGAAAAATGTGCATGTTCTGTATGCAGTGCAATTGATAGAGGCAGACAAAAATTATGCCAATCACTGGAATGTGCTTGCAGCTATCTCTACTCATCAGGAGAAGCAATACTGGAAGGAAATTAATGAGACAGCATTGATAAACTGTTCCTCTGAATAGTAAACTGGGTTTTACTTTATACTGAGTCAAAATATGAGAAGTTGTGGATATTCATTGTTGCGGCGAATGAGATAGGAATAATTTTTAAGTCAAGAAGTGAAAAGAGTAGAGAAATGGTGAAGTATTTCTTGAATATGAGATTAAAAAGGTAACCTTGGTCATAGATGTATAGAATGTGTAAGTTTTAAATGGTGTGCATTTAATTTAGTTGCTTACTTTGAAAATGCCACTATGGTGAAACTTACCATAATTTAGCTGAAGCATCTGTTAATGTAAATGTAGCGAATATAAATTCTGAAATATGGATTTCTTGAAGCAGTATATTTGAATGCATAACACTCCCAAGGAATCAAATGACACAAGGCAAAATGTAATGTGCAGATTCTAAACCAGGCATGTTAAATCACAAAACTTTTGTTGGCAGTAGGTCAGGGCAAACAAAATGTTATTTCTAACTGGATTGGGTGATTATGACATCGCTATTTATGCAACAATACTGCCAGTATGAAATGATGCCTTGAGGCATTTGAATCTAAGTAATAAACATGTAGGGGACTGCAATCCTGAGCTGTGCCATATGCTATTCTATCATTGTGAAAGTGAGATTCCATGCTACATTTTAATTTCAAAACATAATGTTTTCATAATTGATAAAAACAGAAAATGGTGGAGAAACTCAGCAAGTCTGCCACAAATGGTCTCTGGACTCAAAACATTTAGCTCTATTTTTCTCTCCATAGATGTTGTCAGAGCGCTGCTGAATTTTTCCAGTATTTTCTGTTTTTATTTCAGATCTCCAACACCTGCAGTTCTTTGTTTTGTTTTGATTTAATAATTAAACTGGTTGAACTGTGAAATGCATTGACAGTCCAAAGTGATGAAGAAAATAGATTGTGCTACCAATTCTTCACATGACAAGTACTTAACGTATTATCAGATGGAGATCATATACTTCAATGGAAGTCAAAAAATAACAGAGGATGACTCGGCATGGACCATTTCCATACTCTCCTAACAAATATTTCGGAACTGTCTCGACAGGATAGAGTTGGGGGTCAGTGTGTCTCGTTTTTCACTGACTTCTTGCTCTCTGCATCGAAGAAGGTAAACACTTTCCACCTCTCAATACATATGGTTGGCCTCCGATATTCCAAAGATCTGTAGCATTTACTATGATTGATATGCATAAGGCATTTAATTTAGTTGACTGTTGAGTTGATTCCATTTTTTTGCATGGAGAATAGAATTAAAACAATATTTTCTTAAATTAATTATGTTTTTAAAAATATATATTCATGGGATGTTGGTGTTGCTGGCTGGGTCAGCATTTATTTCCTATCCCTAATTTCCCACACAGCAGTTAAGAATCAATCGCACCACTGTCTTGCTGGAATCACATGTTGGCCAGGCCAGGGAATGATGGCAGATTTCCCTTTCTGAAGCGAATTACTAAGCCAGATGGGGTATCAAAACAATTGGCAGTAATTATCATAGTTAGGATAGCTTTTTTTATTTGTATTTACCATCTGCAGTGGTTGGATTGAACCCAAGAACATTAAGCTGAGGATTACTTGTCTAATGACAGTATCATTGTGCCTCAAACTCACTCGCCTTGTTTGCTCCCACCTTCACTTCTAAATACTTTGGTGCTGATTTTATATTCTGTCTAAATTCAAAGCTGTAGGTTTGCTGTGATTCACTGAACAGTTTCAGTGGTTTATCAAGTCATCAGTCACTGTTATTCAGGACTCTTTTGGGAAGAAACTACTGGCTGCATCAGCTTCTATTTAATTAATGTTAAAAATCTGCCTTTGTATCTCATGTTGGGAACAAGCTAACGCAGAAATTGGGTAAATTCTCGGCTGTGGCAGGTGCTCTACCTAACACAACCTTTTAATTCCACAAAACACATTTGACCATCTTATAATTTAAATGGTGATCCAGAAATTCTGGCTGCATTTTGTCATATGCAGCAATCTCTTCTTCTTCAGTTCGGACCTCCCATTTTTTGTTGATTTGTTTTTAAGGACGTTATTGATATTTTGGGAGAAAAGATGCCAGCAGGACCATTGAAGTTTCTCCAATGCATCCCTCATGTCCCCTGTCTCCATATCACAAGCGATCAGGGCAGGCAGCAGAGGCCAATGTATTTTGCTGATTTTCTGTTTCAAAAACATAGATATTAATAAAGCTATTTTATTTTCCAGGTCATCAGAAGTTCAACATTTTTTTTGTCAAGACTGATGAGAGTATTTATATAACTGAAGTGGTCCCACGCAGCTTTGAGGGAATACCCAGGCCTCCAATCTGCTGCTTTTATTTCTCTCATCTCAACAGTTAACTTGGTGATATTAGCAGCCATTCCAGCTTTAATGTCCCTTACTTTGGCCAAGACAGTTGTAGAAAACAACATCTGCAGATCTTTAGCCAGATTCCCCAGCTTCTGTGCAGCAGAGAGGTTTAACATTTATGTGATATTTCATTGAACCTGAGATATTTCGGCTTGACTACAATGCATATGGCCGGCCATTTGCCAGCTGGCTAATCTGGGTCTTCACTGCATTTTTTCCTCTCACTACCATCCAGAAAAGTCTACATTTATCCTGCATTATTAATTGTATATGACCCTTCTTCTGTCATTTTGAGTTATCTTTTCTCTGTTCTCTATTTGTTTCTCTGTGTTAAAAACCTGAGAATGGCTCACAGGCTCATGTTCCTGGTGGAGTGTACAGGGGCATCCTATACGATGTGGACGTCTCTGGCTAGCCCAGCATTTATTGCCCATCACAAGTTGCCCAGAGTGCAGTTAAGAGTCAACCACATCGCTGTAGGGCTGGAGTCACATGTAGGCCAGACCAGGTAGTTTCCATCCCAAAAGAACACCATTGAACAAGATGGGTTTTTCCTGACAATTGGTAATGGATTCATGGTCATCATTAGACTCTTAATTCCAGAATTTGATTGAATTCAAAGTCCACTATCTGCCATGGCAGGATTTGAACCTGTGTCCCCAGGATATTACCTAAGTCTCTGGATTAATAGTCCACCGATAATGCCACTAGACCATCACCTCCCACCTATAACTTTTCTATAAGCAATACATTGCCTTCTATTCAATACAAATCTGACCAAGTTTGGAAAGATAACGAGTGAAATTGCAGTTGAAAGTGCCCATCCAAATATTTATTAGCACAATGTTTTGAAGCATCAGCAGCTAGAGGTAGCTTTACATATAATCATAGAATCTGTACAACAGGCCATTCAGCCCATCGAGTCCAAACCAACCCTCTGAAGAGCATCACACCCACTGCCCCCTAACCTATAACTCTGCATTTACCATGGTCAATCTGCCTGACCTGCACATCTTTGGACTGTGGGAGGAAGCCAGAGCACCTGGAGGACACCCAAGCAGACACTGGGAGATTGTCTGTGTGGAGTCTGCACAGTCACCCAGAGGTGGAATTAAACCCAGATCCCTGCTGCTGTGCGGCAGCAATGCTAACCACTGAGCCACTGTACCACCATACTAGTCTTTTTTGGCAACCGTACATGGGAATAAGACATTTACACTTAGTTTCTATGAAAAACTGTCCTAAGTGCAAGATGCCACTTGAAATTTATTTTGTAAACAGAATTACCAGAAAGGAATTGTCTTAGGAATAAACATGTATCTAGATTGCTACATACTATGTATATGATATTTTATCAGAAGAGTTATACTGAACTTGAAACGGTAATTCCAGTTCTCTCTCCATAAAGATGCTGCCAGACCTGCTGAGTTTCTCCAGTATTTTCTGTGTTTGTTTCGTGCTTCCAGTGTCTGCAGTATTTTGCTTTTATTAGGATATTTCATCTGTTTCTGTTACCCGCTGGGCAAAAAGCCTTATCCACCAGAACATATCAAATACTTTGAGCAAAATGGATGAGTTTCCAACAAATAATGATACACAAGTTATTACTAGCATGTTTCCAAAGCTGTGATAGGTACTCCCTGCAGGCAATGCTCTCCATCAGAAACATTACTCTGTGCTCAATCCACATGAAACCCAAATATAACCTATACGTCTTTCTGAAGTTTACCAGGCAAGGATTTCATCACACATTCAGGACATTCAATCTTCTAGACTATATCATATATTAGTTGAAATCAGCTACATTGTAACTTAAAATTTCTAGTATAGGAATTAAATTGTTATAACCATGTAACTGAATTTACAATGCCTGGAAAGGAACTTACACCACATGTTTTTTGCAGTAGCTACAAGCAGCTGTAAAATATCTTAGGGTTTCAAATGCAGCATTTTTAAAAAATAAATCAACAATACAAACTTTTAACCCAAACACATTAACAAGATAGCCATTTTTTAAAAAAATGACAATTGATCTGTTTGACAAGTATGTCTGTAAAGAACATTTGTTTTGTTCAAACATACTGTCCAGACAATTTTGCTAAACACATGTTAATTGGAGATTTGAAAAATGGTAAGATTGTTATTATGTAGCTATAATTACACATTTTGGAACTGTATCAGTAAATAAATAGTTGTCTACAAATAACTCCAAATAGGACTCATTTTTTATTTAATAAAACAAAGAACTGTGGTCGCTGGAGATCTGAAAGAGAAACCGAAATTGCTGGCGAAATTCAGCAGATCTGGCAACATGGGTAGGGAGAAAGCAGAGTTAACATTTTGAGTCCAGTGATTCTTCATCAGAACTCATCAGGTAAAGAATCGCTGGACTTGAAAACATAAAAATTATTTTCTCCCACGGATGTTGTCAGACCTGGTGAGTTTCACCTGCAATTTCTGTTTTTATTTCTCATCTCTCATTTTATAGACTGCCAAAGATTTTCCAAAACATAGGAACAAATTACTGCAGATGCTGGAATCAGTACTGAAAACAACAAATGCTGGAGATCCCAACAGGTCAGACAGCATTCATGGAGAGAGAACCAGCTAATGTTTAAAGTCCAGATGACTCTTCATCAGAGATGAAGTGAGGTGTAGAGGGGACAGCATTCAAGCAATTGTCTGAGGGAGAGCTTTGAGAGTAGTGGGCATAAAGTGCTGGTGGAGAAAAGATGTTAATCGTTCAGATTAAGTGATTGGAATGTGAGAATGGTAGAACAATGGTGTGTCTCCTGCCAGACTTGAAAGGAAAGTAACTGGAACGGAGGGAATGAGGACATGCTAACAAGCTAAAAGAAAGGGAAGAAATGGTTCACAATTTGAAGGCGTTGAACTCAATACTGAGTGCAGAAGACTGTAGCATGCTTAGTCTGAAGATGAGATGTTGTTCCTCCAGTTTGCGCTATGATTCACTGGAACACTGCAGCATGCCGAGAACAGACAGGTGGGCATCGAGCAGGACACTGTGTTAAAATGGGAAGGTCAGGGTCCTGCTTGTGCACAGACTGGAAGTGTTCTGCAAAGCATCACCCAGTCTGGGCTTCTCCAATGTAGAGTAGTCAATACAATACACATGATCAAAAGAATGCTGCTTCACCTGGAAAGACTGTTTGGGCCTTTGGATGGTGAGCAGGGAGAAAGTGAAGGTGCTATAGAGAAGGGGTGCGGTGTTGGTGGTTGTGGAATGGACTAGGTTGTCCCAGAGGGAACGATCCCTGTGAAATGCTGAAGGGGAAGTGAGGGCAAGATGTGTTTGGTGGTGGCATTCTGCTGGAGTTGTCTGAAATGGCAGAGAATGATCCTTTGAATGCGGAGGCTGGTGGGGTGAAAAGTGAGAACAAGGGATACTCGATCACACTGTTGTGAGTGATGAAAAGGGGCAAGGATAGAAGCACAGGTGATAGGTTGGATGCAAAGAGCATTCCACGACTACCAACACCATCCCACGCTCCCATGGCATGTTTTTGTGTAACTACAGAAGATGCAACACCTGCCCTTCACCTCCTCCCTGCTCATCTTCCAAAGGCCAAAACAGTCTTTCCAGGTGAAGCAGCATTTTCACCCATACCTCCTCCAATCTTGGGTATTGCATTCGCTACACCCAATGTGGCCTACTCTACAAAATGCAAACTGGGTGATGGCTTTACAGAACACCTCCAGACTGTGTGAAAGCAGGACCCCAATGTTCCCGTAGCCAGTCATTTTAACACAGCGTCCTGCTCGATTGCCCACTTGTCTGTCCTCGGCATGCTGCAATGCTCCAGTGAATCACAGCGTAAACTCGAAGAACAACATCTGATTTCAGACTCGGCACTTTATAGCCTTCTGCACTTTCATTTGAGTTCAACACCTTTAAATTGTAGCAAGTTTTCAGAAGATTTGTAGCTTAGGTTGAGGTTCTGGATATAGGTTTGCTTGCTGAACTGGAAGGTCCTTTTCCAGATGTTTCGTCACTCTACTAGGTAACATCTTCAGTGGGCCTCCAGGCGAAGCCCTGCTGATAATTCCTGCTTTCTATTTATATGTTTAGGTTTCTTTGGGTTGGTGATGTCATCTCCTGTGGTGATGTCATTTCCTGTTCTTTTCTTGCAGGGAGTGGTAGACGGGGTCTAACTCGATGTGTTTGTTGATAGAGTTCTGGTTGGAATGCCATGTTTCTATGAATTCTCATGCATGTCTCTGTTTGGCTTGTCCTAGGATGGATGTGTTGTCCCAGTCGAAGTGGTGTCCTTCCTTATCTGTATGTAAGGATACTAGTGAGAGAGGGTCATGACTTGGCATCATGATAGCCCACAAACCCACCAACACACTAAAACAGCAGCTAATGAACTTGAAAGACCCTATACAGACAACGAGCAAAACTAATGGCATTTACAAAATACCGTGCAAGGACTGTAACAAACATTACATTGGACAAACAGGCAGAAAACTAGCCACCAGGATACATGAACATCAACTAGCCACAAAACGACATGACCCTCTCTCACTAGTATCCTTACATACAGATGAGGAAGGACACCACTTTGACTGGGACAACACATCTATCCTTGGACAAGCCAAACAGAGAAATGCACAAGAATTTCTAGAAGCATGGCATTCCAACTGGAACTCTATCAACAAACACATTGAGTTCGACCCCATCTACCACTCCCTGTGAAAAAGAACAGGAAGTAACATCACTACAGGAGATGACATCACCAACCCAAAGAAACCCAAGCATATAAATAGAAAGCAGGAATTATCAGCAGTGCTTCACCCAGAGGCCCGCTGAAGATGTTACCTAGTAGGGTGACGAAAGGTCTGGAAATGAACCTTCCAGCTCAGCGAGCAAACTTACATCCAGAACTTTTAAATTGTGAACCATTTCTTCCCTTCCTTTTAGTTCATTTGTATGTCCTCCCTCACCCCACCCCAAATACTGTCCTTTCAAGTCTAGCAGGAGACATACCATTGTTCTGCTATTCTCACATTCCAGTCACTTGGTCTGACCTATCAACATCTTTTCTCCATCAACACCTTATACCCACTATCCCAAAGCCCCCCCCCCCGTATTGCATAAATGTTGTCCCCTCCACACATCACGTTAGCTCTAATGAAGAGTCATCTAGATGCGAAACATTAGCTTGCTCTCTCTCCATGGATGCCATCTGACCCATGTGATGTTTTCAGTACTTTTAAAAATGTGACCTCTCTAAGTCTAACTAAAGTTTCTGTTCTATCAAATGTCCATTATTAAAAGGTGTTTTTTCATCATAATTCAGTCCTTTTGTCAGTGACAAATTCAAAGATGCCAAGCAACCAGTAAATCCCTAATGAATAATATATTAAGCATCACATTCAACAGTCCATTGGACTTCAGCAAGGCTTTTGATAAGGTCTCACAAAGAAGATTGAAAGCAAAGGTAAGACCCCATGGAATCCAAGGACATTTGGCTAATTGGATCCAGAATTGGCTGAGTGGCAGGAAGCAGAGGGTGATAGTTAAGGGTGTTTTTGTGATTGGAAGCCTGTGTCCAGTGGGGTTCCACAGAACTCAGTGTCAAGACCCTTACTGTTAGTTGTATAAATAAATGATTTGGACCTGAATAGGGGAGGCTTGATTAGTGAGTTTGTGGATGATGTGAAAATTGGTAGGGTGGTAAGTTGTGAGGAGAATAGCCTTAGATTACAGGAGTTTATAGATGGACTGGTCTGACGGGCAGATTAATGGCAAATTTAAGTCAATTCAGGTAAACGTAAGGTGATGCACCTGGGCAGGACAAACAAGGCAGGGGAATACATGATGGACAGTAGGATCATGGGAAGCAGCAAGGATCAGAGGGACTCGGTTTGCATGACCACAGGTCCCTTAAGGTAACAGGACAGGGGTGTAAATTCATTAAGAAAGCATTTAGGATGCTTGCCTTTATTAATTGAGGCATAGAATTTAAGAGTGGGGAGGTTATGCTGGCACTTCATTAAAAAGTAGGTTTAATGACAGCTCGAGTATTGTGTGCAGTTCTGCAATCCACATTATAGGATGGATGTGGTAGTATTGGAGAAGGTGCAGAGGAGATTTGCCAGGTTGTTGCTTGGGCTGGAGAGTTTTAGTTATAAAGACAGATTGGGTAGATTGGATCGATTTACTTGGAGCAGAGGATACTGATGGGCGGGAAGGGGATCATGAATGAAATGTATAAAATTATGAGAGGCATAGATACGATAGGCAGGAAAAGAACTTTTCCATTTGGTGGATCAATGACAAGGGCCTTAGATTTAAGGTAAAGGGCAGGAGATTTAGAGGAGATGTGAAGATTTATTTTTCATCCAGAAGGTAGTGGGAAACTGGATCTCACTACGTGTAAGGGTGGGAGAGGCAAAAACCCTCCTAGCAGTTAAGAAGCATTTAGATGTGTATTTGTGATGCTAAAGCACACAAGCAATCGGCTACGTTCTGGAAAATGGGACTAGAATAATAAGGTGGTTGCTTTGGACCAGTGCAGACTCAGAGGTGAGGGGCATTTTTACTCCACTGTAGATTTCTATGACAATGCGAATGACAAAACTATTGAGAAATTGCCATAAAGGCAAATAAAACTTCAATCTATATTGCAATAATACATTTACTTACCAATTCAAAATATTTGCTTGAAATTCTAGTAACATTCTAGTTTTCCCTTTTCAAATCTCATTGTTCTGATTTACTTCCATTTTGCTGTTGTACCTCCCACAGTGTTGCCATGGAATTTCACAGCATGGTATGGCAACTGCTCTGCCCAGGTCTGTAAGAAGCTACCGAGAGTTGCAAACATCATACAAGCCAACCTTCCATCCATTGCCTCCATCGACACTTCCTGCTGCCTCAGGAAAGCAGCCTACATAATCAAAGACCCTTCCCACCCTGGTTATAATCTCTCCCATCAGGCAGAAGATGCAAAAGCTTAAACATACAAAGCAACAGAATCAAGAACAGTTTCTTCCCCGCTGTTACCAGACTTCTGAATGGACATCTCAAATTTTAAATTTAATGTTGATCTCGCGGTCTGTGCACCTTCTCCACAGTTGTAACTATTCTTCGCTCTATTCTTTTACTCCAACGCACTTTGTATGGTGTGATCTGCCTGTACTGCATGCAAATCAAAACTTTTCACTGTACCTAGGTACATATGACAATAATAAATCAAATAATATCAAATGGGTTGATTTCTGTAGGGGTTTTCCTGATCATCTACCACAGCTTTGGTAGAAAATCCACAGAAATCCTGAAGTTCTTGCCATTTCTCAGACTTGCAATCAAAGTTAACTGACAATATGGAGAGATCCCTCAGAATTTAATCCTATGTGCTTTTGTGTAAAGGTCACATGCACTACCAGTGGACTTCAACATAAATTCTGTGGCAGCAGAAGAAATGTGTGTTACTTTATCCCCAAAATTGCTTCTCCTCAATTTTCTTGCACTTGATAATCTTTGCCATAAGTTTCAAGTCAGATAATTAACATAAATGATGGTCAGGATTAGCAGCAGTGACAGTGTATTTTGCTCTAATATGTTCAGGGTAAGTTAAATTGAGAATTACAAGGCACAGGTGTTGCCAATGTAGCTGAGACAGGCAGAAGAGACACAATTATGGGTCTGAAGAGTTTCACTAATGATCTTCATGGCTGGGAATTACTTTTTGAGAATTATATTTGGCATCCTGCTGACACACACCTGAACTTACAGGCAGTGTGAGAGCATTGGAAGATTTTCATTCTTTTATTCTCCCATTTCCCCTTCATCCTGCTCCCATCTCCTGTAAAGGCCTGTTCTTATCAGTGTCCTCTCTTTTGCCATTACAGTGGCAGAGGAGAAAGTGCACAGTTCAAAGATGTATCAAGCAATATATAATTAGGTTAGACTGAACCATATATTTAACATTCTCATCATAGAATACTGAACCAACATATGTGTCTAACATTATCTGCAGAAATAATAAAACATGCATTGGTTCAACAACAACATTCAAGAAGCTTGACACATCCAGGACAAAGCAGCCCACTTCATTGGCACCACATCTACAACATCCACTCCCGCCACTACCAACTCTCAAGAGCAGTAGGGTGTATTATCCACAAGATACACTGCAGAAATTCACCAAAGATCCTTAGACAGCACCTTCCAAACCCATGACCACTACTA
This sequence comes from Chiloscyllium plagiosum, assembly GCF_037043375.1. NCBI lineage: Eukaryota > Metazoa > Chordata > Chondrichthyes > Orectolobiformes > Hemiscylliidae > Chiloscyllium > Chiloscyllium plagiosum. The sequence goes on along the minus strand of NW_028270142.1, from coordinate 102,189,282 downwards.
TCTTGAAGGACAAGGGCCATAGGTATATGGGAACAACACCAGCTGCAAATTCTCTTCCAAACCACTCACTATCCTGACTTGGAAGTATATCACCATTCCTTCACTGTCATTGGGTCAAAATCCTGGAAATCCCACCCTAATGGCATTTTGGGTCTACCTACAGCACATGGACTGCAGTGCTTCTTGAAGGCAGCTCACCATCACCTTCTCAAGGGCAACTAGGGATGGGCAGTAAATGTCAGCCAGCCAGCAACACCTACATTCCACAAGTGAATAAAATAATTTCACATTTTATTTTGTTACAACAAAGTCTAAATTGGACACAAGCCAATCTAGTTTTTTCCAGTGCCATATTTCATCTAATGTCTGCATGTAACTTTCCTTCTGTTTTAGTGCAGTAGGTACTACCTGTGTGTCAATGTCACAAGTGGGTGTTCAAATTTCTACAGGGGTTATTCAGATCATCTACCATAACTCTGGTAGAAACTAAGAAATACAACTTATATTCTACAAATGGCTTATTGGACTGAGGAGGGCATCCTCTCATGACAGATTGTTCTTTGTTGGGAACTGTTGCTGGGTGCATCTTTTGTCTTGTGTCTGAGTATCCTAGTCTAGTCCTTTATATTTCACTAGCAAAGTACGCTGAGAGGAGGAAAGCTGAGGACTAGCTTATCTTCCTGTCCAAAAGAAATGGCAACTTCAGACAAGTCAGTTCTAGCTGTAGTTATTCCAGAGACTCGGAGATCAGAAACTATTGATCAGCAAACCAATCCAATAGAAGCTACCAGATTACAAAATCCCTGATTGTTACCTGCATCCATTATGGTCACGACTTTGTGGCACATACATTGAATGCTTCCCATTCTTTCCTCCTGCTACCAAAGCTACAAGTCGTGCGTGCTTGAGATGGATGCACTGGGGGCTTACTGCAGATTCCAATGAAGCTGTAATTCCATTTACACTAAGAATGAGCCAAAAGTTTCTCTGATACTGTTCACAAATAGGACATCACAACTTCAGAGTCAAACAGCTCAGCATGTCCTCAGAGACTGGTTTCAGAACCTGCACAGAGTAAATTATTGTTTAATCAATTGACTTGAAAACCATGATTCCAGAGCCAAGAGCAGACTTCTCTTCAGCCTCATATGCATTTGTATATCACCTGATATTACTTGAATTCCTATCACCCACTCACAGCTAACTCTCCGCACCATTCCATCCCAAAACCTACTTTAGTACGTTGCACTTAATTCTACCCATGCTCTGCTGTGAGACTGGATATTCCCAAGAAGTTTTAATCAGGCGAAAACCTGAATGTTTTTGTTTATAAAAATACAATGTGACATGCTGTACTCATGAGACTTCTGTTAAAAATTACACAACGCCAAGTTATAGTCGAACAGGTTTATTTGGAAGCACTAGCTTTCAGAGCATTGCTCCTTCACCAGGTGGTTGTGAAGCAGGACCATAAGACACAGGATTTATAGTGAAAGATTAGAGTGTCATGCAAGTAAAATGATATATTTAACAAACCTAGATTGTTGTTAGGTCTTTCATCTTTCAGAATGGGTTACAGGTTTTGATTCATTAATATGTAAATCCCAGAACTTCTTTTAAGTCACATTCTCAAGATAACTTAAGGTTTTATAAAAAAAAGGTGATATCTCAGCTCAGACAAAGCATTAAAGGTGTGAGGTCAATGTCTGTCTGTATCCAATCTTGCTTTGAAGGAGCAGCGGTCCGAAAGCTAGTGCTTCCAAATAAATCTGTTGGACTATAACTTGGTGTTGTGTCATTTTTAACTTTGTCAACCGTAGTTCAACACCAGCTCCTTCACATCATGTGACTTCTGTTTTGGTTGTTTACAGTTTTGAAAGAGAAGCTATTAAAGAGAAGTGATCATACAAAGTGATAGTGAATGACTGGCCATTTTGTAGTATCCACAGGCATCTAAGTATAATTTGAAAAACTTCTACTTCACTGTCAACAACTGACAAGGAAGATGAGTTACCATCAACTGTACAGAACACAGAACAGCCATCAGTCCAGAGCTCCACAGATCCCCAGTGATGGAAAGGATCAACACCACAGTTAACCTAGAAGCAACACTTGCCATGGCGCTAACTTTCCCCAGAGAAGGAACAGGACCCCAGGAACAAGCTGATACCAGACAATCAGCCAACAGCAATGCTTATTTATACCATTGGAACTGAATGCTTTCAACATCGAGACGCACCCAATCTTTCAAAAGTCTGAAGTTGGAAGTAGTAACAGAATTGAGTGACAAAATCAAAGTCAAATCAAAATAAAACATGATCACTGATAAAAGAAATGCTAAATCATTTCCAGAACTGAGCATCAGACAGTCTCAGTTCTGTCCTAAGGGTTTCTTGATCAAAAGAACACTGGTTCTCATTTGGTTGAATCATTTTTACATGGGTATGTCTTTGGTCAGCCCACAGAGCACCAGGGAGCATCACTGTAACTCTTCCTATTTGCAAAGGCCCTCCTCCCAATTTAACTATTCAATATCACTGCTGAACTGTATTTTGAGGTAGAGATGGATAAAATGGGAAGTATCACTTTCAGAAGAAGATCTAACATCTTTACCCTCCCCTGTCACTCACCAACTTGCCCCATTATCTTTGGCCATTTCCATCTTAAGATGAACCTCCTCCCGTCACCCATGAGCCCCAATTTACAATCATCCACATATCTGCACTTTCCCTATGAGCTCACACCTGTCAATGTCCAGATACCAATTTTCATCCTTAACCCTCACATTATTGAAGCCACCTGCTCCTTCACCTTTAGAAAGCTCCTTTGATGAGAGAACCTGAGTCCTTATATGACCCTAGAAAACCATCCTAATGTGCCCCTCACATTGCTTCCACCGATTCAACTATTAACCTCGATTTAATCATTAGCAACCTGCCATTAACACTGCCTTTTAGGTGCAATACTAGAACATCCCAGCCAATGAAATTCCTCCCATCGGTAGCTGCATCACTCACATGCACACACAAAGCTTTCCCCCTCTACTGGTAACTCTCCCACCCTTGTCCATCCCCTTTGCTCCATGCCTGTTTGACTGATCATCTTCCATGCCCCATACAAATTAGATTGAAACATACATACATACAAACACACACACACACACAATCAGTGCATGGCATTGATGAATGCTCCCTAAGAGGACAAAACAACAATTACAGGTCATTGAGTCGTAGAGATGTACAGCATGGAAACAGACCCATCAGTCCAACCGGTCCATGCCAACCAGATATCCCAACCCAATCTAGTCCCACCTGCCAGCACCCGGCCCATATCCCCCCAAACCCTTCCTATTCATATATCCATCCAAATGCCTTTTAAATGTTGTAATTGTACCAGCCTCCACCACTTCCTTTGGCAGCTCATTCCATACATGTACCACCCTCTGCATGAAAAAGTTGTCCCTTAGGTCTCTTTTATATCTTTCCCCTCTCACCCTAAACCTATGCCCTAGTTCTGGACTCCCCCATCCCAGGGAAAAGACTTTGTCTATTTATCATACCCATGCCCCTCATAATTTTGTAAACCTCTATAAGGTCACCCCTCAGCCTCCGACACTCCAGGGAAAACAGACCCAGCCTGTTCAGCCTCACCCTATCGCTCAAATCCTCCAACCCTGGCAACATCCTTGTCAATCTTTTCTGAAACCTTTCAAGTTTCACAACATCTTTCCAATAGGAAGGAGATCAGAATTGTGTGCAATATTCCAACCATGGCCAAACCAATGTCCTGTACAGCCACAACATGACCTCCCAACTCCTGTACACAATACTCTGAAAGCATACCAAATGCCTTCTTCACTATCCTATTGACCTGCGACTCCACTTTCAAGGAGTTATGAACCTGCACTCCAAGGTCTCTTTGTTCAGCAGCACTCCCTAGGACCTTACCATTAAGTGTATAAGTCCTGCTAAGATTTGCTTTCCCAGGATGCAGCACCTCGCATTTATTTGAATTCAACTCCATCTGCCACTTCTCAGCCCATTGGCCCATCTGGTCCAGATCCAGTTGTAATCTGAGGTAACCGTCTTTGCTGTCCACTACACTTCCAATTTTGGTGTCATCTGCAAACTTGCTAACTGTACCTCTTGTGCTCGCATCCAAATCATTAATGTAAATGACAAAATGTAGAGGACCCAGCACCGATCCTTGTGGCACTACACTGGTCACAGGGCTCCAGTCTGAAAAACAGCCCTCCAACACCACCCTCTGTCTTCTCCCTTTGAGCCAGTTCTGTATCCAAATGGCTAGCTCTCCCTGTATTCCATGAGATCTAACCTTGCTAATCAGTCTCCCATGGGGAACCTTGTCGAACGTTTACTGAAGTCCATATAGATCACATCTACTGCTCTGCCCTCATCAATCCTCTTTGTTACTTCTTCAAAAAGCTCAATCATGTTTGTGAGACATGATTTCCCACGCACAAAGCCATGTTGACTATCCCTAATCAATCCTTGCCTTTCCAAATACATGTACATCCTGTCTCTCAGGATTCCCTCCAATAACTTGCCCACCACCGAGGTCAGGCCCACCAGTCTATAGTTCCCTGGCTTGTCTTTACTGCCCTTCTTAAACAGTAGCACCATGTTTGCCAACCTCCAGTCTTCTGGCACCTCACCTGTGACGATGGATGATACAAATATCTCAGCAAGAGGCCCAGCAATCACCTCTCTGGCTTCCCACAGAGTTCTTGGATACACCTGATCAGGTCCTGGGGATTTATCCACCTTTACCCTTTTCAAGACATCCAGCACTTCCTCCTCAGTAATCTGGACATTTTGCAAGATGTCACCATCTATTTCCCTACAGTCTATATCTTCCATATCCTTTTCCACAGTAAATACTGATGCAGAATATTCCTTTAGTATCTCCCCATTTTCTGAGGCTCCTCACAATGGCCGCCTTGCGGATCTTTGAGGGGCCCTATTCTCTCCCTAGTTACTCTTTTGTCCTTAATATATTTGTAAAACCCCTTTGGATTCTCCTTAATTCTGTTTGCCAAAGCTATCTCATGTCCCCTTTTTGCCCTCCTGATTTCCCTCTTAAGTATACTCCTACTTCCTTGATACTCTTCTAAAGATTCACTCGATCTATCCCGTCTATACCTGACATATGCTTCCTTGTTTTTCTTAACCAAACCCTCAATTTCTTTAGTCATCCAGCATTCCCTATACCTACCAGCCTTTCCTTTTACCCTGACAGGAATATACTTTCTCTGAATTCTTGTTGTCTCATTTCTGAAGGCTTCCCATTTTCCAGCCATCCCTTTACCTGCGAACATCTGCCTCCAATCAGCTTTCAAAAGTTCTTGCCTAATACCGTCAAAATTGACCTTTCTCTAACTTAGAACTTCAACTTTTAGATCTGGTCTATCCTTTTCCATCATGATTTTAAAATGAATAGAATTATGGTCGCTGGCCCCAAAGTGAAGGGCTCATGCCCGAAACATCGATTCTCCTGCTCCTTGGATGCTGCCTGACCTGCTGCACTTTTCCAGCATCACATTTTCTGCTCCCCCACTGACACCTCAGTCACCTGCCCTGCCTTATTTCCCAAGAGTAGGTCAAGTTTTGCACCTTCTCTAGTAGGTACATCCACATACCGAATCAGAAAATTGTCTTGTTCGCACTTAAGAAATTCCTCTACATCTAAACCTTTATCACTATGGCAGTCCCAGTTGATGTTTGGAAAGTTAAAATTCCCTCCCATAACTACCCTATTATTCTTACAGATAGCTGAGATCTCCTTACAAGTTTGTTTCTCAATTTCCCTCTGACTATTAAGGGGTCTATAATACAATCCCAATAAAGTTATCATCTCTTTCTTATTTCTCAGTTCCATCCAAATAACTTCCCTGGATGTATTTCTGGGAATATCGTCCCTCAACGCAGCTGTAATGCTATCCCTTATCAAAAATGCCATTCCCCCTCCTCTCTTGCCTCCCTTTCTATCCTTCCTGTAGCATTTGTATCCTGGAACATTAAGTTGCCAGTCCTGCCCACCCTGAGCCATGTTTCTGTAATTGCTATGATATCCCAGTCCCATGTTCCTAACCATGCCCTGAGTTCATCTGCCTTCCTTGTTAGGCCCCTTGCATTGAAATAAATGCAGTTTAATTTATTCGTCCTACCTTGTTCAATTGTAACACAACAGTTGTATTCCTCTGCAGCCTCATGCTATAGAAAATTGCACAGTAGAAGATTACTATTAGAAAACCGTTTCACCCGTTTAGTAGAAAGCTCACGTTATCCAAGCAACGTCCACAATTCGTCAATCGTGTTATAGCCAATGTGCGCTGATGAAACCCACTTTCTAGCAGAACAACCTGTACTTGTTCCGAAATCCTGAAGGGTAACTACCTTGTCTGCTGTAGCCTTCTATTATGCAATCGCAAATCTAAAAACACTTGCTAGCTTGCATGTAACATCATAAGGAATGATTAGTCTAGGCTTGTGTCCTCCAGAGTTTAGAAAAGTAAGTGGTGATATCATTTAAATACAAGATCCTGAAGAGTCTTGACAGGGTAAATGTGTCTCCTCATATAGGACAATCTAAAACAACGGTCATTATTTAAAAATTAAGGGATGCCTGTTTAGAGCAAAGATGAGGTAAAACATTTTCTTCAGATGATTGTGAATTTTTGGAAGTCACTTCCTGAAAAAGGTTTCAGAGGCAGAGTCCTTGAACATTCTTAATGGAGAGGTAGATGGATTATTATTAAGCATGGGGTGAAATATTATCAAGTGTGGGTGGATATGGCTTTGAGGTTACAATTACTGAGTAGCAGAGCAGGTATGACAGCCGAATGGTGTATCCCTGTTCCATGCTCATGCTCATGTAACTTACTTGGGAGGGAGCATCATTCTGGTCTTTTCATAAGAATGCATGAGAGTTACAGATTTCATCCAAATTTAAATCCATTGAAGATAAAAGAAGAAAATTAATTGGGCCCCATAGCAGGCATGCAATCAACTTTGTCAGGTTATCTTTTGGAGGATAATAATTTAGCATCATCTGCTTATTTTTGAATGGTCATGTGGTTATGTACAATATAGGCCATAGCTTAGTGACCAGGAGAAAGTGAGGACTGCAGATGCTGGAGATCAGAGCTGAAAAATGTGTTGCTGGAAAAGCGCAGCAGGTCAGGCAGCATCCAAGGAGCAGGAGAATCGATGTTTCGGGCAAAAGCCCTTCTTTGCATAGTCTAGTGACATTCACTATTCTGCTCTGCAACTGAGATATTCCCATTTTAATGTATTGAATGCTGTATCTAACCATGGCATCAAACTGTAGGATAAGTCATTGCTTTACATAGTGTTAGGTAAGTGGAAAAAGCTAGAAATAGTTGGTTGGTTGTCATTTTCCAATCTCATTTACTTTTGTAGCTATCTTTTAATAAAATGATAATGTCACAAACAGGACAGGACTTTTCTGCTTAAATTTGCCAGCATTCAAGAATAGCAGCATTCAAGCAAGATCTGAATGAATACATGAATAAGAAGGGAATGGAGGGATACGGATCCTGTAAGTGAAGACAGTTTTAGTATGGAAGGGCAAAATGTATTGGTGCAGGCTTGAAGGACAGAAGGGCCTATTCCAATGCTATATTGTTCTTTGTTCTATGTCTGAAGGTGTTCAGTGGTCATAAATGAGCAAAGACAACCCTGCTCGGTCTCCATCCATTTCTACTTTTGTAATATGGGCCGATTGGAGGCAAATGTTCAGTTTAGAAAATCTGGTTGACATGGACAAGTTGGGCCGAAGGTTCTGTTTCCATGCTGTATGATTCCGTTACTTTAATAATCTTGCCGTGTTACTTCCACCCAGTCCCAGAAATGCTAGCCTAGTAAAATATGTCGACATAACTAAAGGAAAGGGTAATGATGAGACACTATTTTGTGCTAGATTTTCCTTTATCTTACTTCTATTTTCCCGCAGTTATACAATAAAAGGTGGCACAGCCATAACCCTCCTGCAAAGTGCCTTGAAATATATTATTGGTAAAAATTCATCAGCTCCCTAATTCTACCACACATACTTTGCAATGGCTGATTGCAACCAAGGCTTTGCTACTGTTTCCCTCAATTATTCCATTAAACCCAATCCAAACAAAATGCAATCACCATATGTATGGGCAGTAGACGAACATTCTTGAAAAAAACATATTGAATTAAAGAGATAAACCTGATACAAATAGCTCATATATTATCGCAGTTTGTCTGGGCATCAACGTCACATTCAGCATGTGCAAAGACTTTTCCTGGCACTGACAGAACACCATGGAGACTACCTTGGAACTTGCCATATTACTTTCACCAAATGTCAATCCACCATATCAGCCCTAAAGACAGAACTGTGTTAAAAAGATGATTGATCGAAGATGGAGTTATCTCTTGCGGTAATAGTTTGTGGTTCTGGGATGGCATGCGCAGACAGAGAAAAATAAAGGTAATGAGACCCATGGGACTGGAAGAACTGTAACTGAGCAGACAACTGCTGAAATGTTCTTTTCTTTTTCTGGAGAAATCTGGTAGAATTCTCGTACGAGCCAACAAGAATCAGTATATTGTATTTCATGCTTTATTGCTCTTAAGAAAAATCTTGAAACTGCTGCAGGTGATGATGGAGATGGAGAGGGCACTCCATCTTTCTATCAGGGGAGGATGCACAAAGTAAGAGGTGATGGGAAAAGACAGCAATTAGGCAGCAAGCAGAGGAAGAAGACAGCAAGCTGCAGCTGAATGCCTCCTGTAAATAAATGTTTCTTCCCTTTAACTGCCTCCCACAGACTTGCATTGCCGGGGCATTTTGTATGTTGCCATACTATGGGGATCATACTCTTACATGTCATCATCCAGGTCCACTAAATCGTAACCAGTCATTGAATACACTCTAAAGTCTGAGTGATTAAATTGTTCTTTTCCTTAATTTACACATGATTTACTGAAAGCTCTTAAAAAAGAGCTCGGCAAATTTTCAGTTTGGCCAATTTGGCTCAGGAACTGGGCAATTTTCCCACAATTGATGAGTTGTAACAGGGTACTTGGCTTGTCACTCATAGCTCACCTGTTGCAATTCAATACATTCGAATTTGTTACAGGCTTTGTGCTGAACAGGAGCCACAGGCAGTGACTTCCCTATCGTTGAGGGTAGATGTTCATTGAAACTGAGCAACTGTGATTTTGCAATCCAAGCTCCTCAGTGAATCATGAACAGCACTCTTTCTGTGCTTTTACTGGGATGTTCCCTGTGTGTAAACTCTTCCATTACAGGTGGGTGGACTTTTTGAGGAAGATAGAGAGGGGGTGAGGAGGTGGCAGCATATTCTCCATTTCCCCTTCCAAAGAGTCCATTGTCATCCCCTGTAGTTAAAACCCAGCTACTCTGTAGTGATAGTATACTGGGAGTTGGCTCAATTGAGTAAATGGGAGCTCTGTCCCCTTGTGGGAGCAAATCTGATGGTGGAGTAATGATAGTGCCTGGATCCAGTTGTGGCCTCTGTTGGGACTACAAGCAGCCCCTGTAGATAAAGATTGATGGAGCCTGCACGATCAGTAAGCCCAGAGACTTAGGACAGCCCTCCTTGGCAAACCCCAGCAAAACAGTGGGTTTTGGAGAGACAGGGTACATGACTGTTTTAGAGGCATTTTCTGCCTATCGTTAAATGCCCTTGAACTCTGAAGCTTGCTAAACTGTGTCAGAGGGCATTGCAGAGTCAATTACATTGCTATGGATATGAAGTCACATGTTCAACCAGGCTGAGTAATGATAAGCAGATTCCTTTCCCTAAAGGACATCAGTGAACTGGACTGGTTTATCCAATGACCAGTGATAGTTTCATGGCTATCACAGCTCCAAATCAGTATCTTCCTACCCAACAGAGGCCTGCACAATGAAAGCTGTTAGATGGTCTTCAGAACGTAGGAACAGGAATAGGCCATTCTGGCTCTGAAGCCTGTTCCACCATTCAATGAGATCATTGTTGATCTGTTGTCTAATTCCATGAACCTGGCTTTGGCTCATATCCCTTAAGACATTTGCTTAGCCAAAAAAAAATTATCTCAGACTTAAAATTAACAACTGATCTAGCATCCATTGCTGTTCATAGAAGGGTGTTCCAAAACTCTACTGTCCATTTTGTGTAGAGGTGCTTGCTAATATCTCTTCTGAATGATCTGGACCTAATTCTTAGACTATACCACTTAATTCTAGAATCCCCAATCAATGAAAATAGTTTATCATTATCTACTCTCTCTTTTCCTATTAATATCTTAAAGACTTTGATCAGATCACCCTTTGACCTACTTGTATCACATGCATTATTATGGAGACCCTTAAGCTATTAGTTAATTGACTACTTAAGGACTTCAATAGACACAAATGCAGGTAAGCTGTCTTACCTGCCCATCATAATATTGGTGACAGTGCTAGAGTAGAGCAAAGCAATTGATAGGTCACTTATTTTGTTTTACAAGCCTCTCCCCACATCTTCACTTATGCTGAGGAGTGTCGAGACTCCTCTTGGGTGGATGGTGATGATGGGGACAAGATGTATAGGTCAAGTTGAGCTTGGTTGTTCATCTTGTTACAGTACCAGTTAATATCCATCAAATTTTAACTTCCATTTGTTATTCCTGACACCATTCCTGGAAGAAAATGTGTTTTAAAAAGGGAGAAACATGGACTAAAAATGGCTGAAGTCACCTGATCACAGAGTGAGGCAAGCATTGTGAGGCCAGATAAAGATAAATCATTTGGTCCGACTGACCGAGAGAGTTAAAAAGGAGGACTGATTCCCCCTCCTCACCTACTCGTAATAATCCTTTAATGTCTTTCTCTAAATTTATTTGGAGGAAATATTTCAGTGACATCAAAGTTTCTTCAATTATATTGTAGTTAGAGTCATTGATCTTAGCAATAGGGTCAGTTCTTGCCATTGCTACAGGTTGACAGTGCATTTGATGTGGTGAAGGGCTTTTGCCCGAAACGTCCATTTTACTGCTCCTCAGATGCTGCCTGAACTGCTGTGCTCTTCCAGCACCACTAATCCAGAATCTGGTTTCCAGCATCTGCAGTCATTGTTTTTACCTAGTGCATTTGATGTGACAATGAAGTGACCCTTGCCTTAGGTTTGATAAATTCATCCTACGTTCATCTCCTACGCCCTCTCCTGCCCACCATCTACAAATTTCAGAGTCTGTTTCCCCTGTGCAGAACATTTTCTCAATTAGTGTTGCAGATGTTTAGTATACTTTCCTTTACAGCAACTGAACACAGAATTAAAAGAATGTTGCTGTCAAGAATATTTCGTATCACCCATATTTCTTATTTGATTTGCAGATGCTAGAGCTCTTTAAATATCTCTCTTTTAAGATGATCCAAATCCACTTTGGCAAGCAATTTGAGTTCTCACAGTAATTTGCAATTAACCTGGTGTGTTATTGTTTCCAGATGTTTCTTGGGTGTAGGTCAACTTCTTCTGTCAATGTTATAATGACACTGTGTACTAAAGTGAATATACATGACAAACAGTAACTTCACTGAATATGTTCAAATAAGACATTATTAAATGTCTTCCTGCTCTCTATAACAGTTTATAGATTGCACTGACTGTCTCTGTCCTTTCCAGTTTATGAGGCAGTCCGTAGGGTCTTTTATTTTCAACACTTTGTTTAGTAGAATCAGACAAACCAATCATGCTTTGCCTGTTATTTCAATCAGCTATCAAATTAGTTCCATTCCTGTGCTCTTTCCCCGTAGCCATGCAAATGTTTCCATTTCAGGTATATGTCCAATTTAAACGTTATATTAAATTTAATCTTTCAACAGTGCATTGCAGATCATAACAACTAGCTGCATCACTTAAGCATTCGGCAATCTTAATGCTTTCCTGATGACAAGATGATGATCATTCCTCACTAGTTTTTGCTCCCTGGCCAAACAAAATCAGTTTGAATTAACTGCAACATTTTAAATTCCAAAGTACTAAATTTTCCTCTTCTCAACAGTAGAATAGAAACCTTATTCATGCTCTAAAACATAAATGGAACCTGTCCAACAAACTTTAGCAGGTTCGTGGGCCATAATACCTAGGTGTCTAGAAATACATTGATTCTTGATAAGTAAGTGGATTAAAGGTTACGGGAAGAAGGCGGAAGAATGGGATTGAGAAACATATCAGACATGATCAAAGGATTGATGGGTCGAATGGCCTAATTCTGCTCCTATATCTATGGTAAGAGTGAACAGTAGAACTAACTTATTAATTGCACTATGAGACATAGTTTCCATTATTGCTGTTAGTTACTTTAATCAATTGTTTTGGACATATTAATGACACACATCAGGGCAGGTGGGACAAACACAAGCTTTCCTGTCCAGAGATAGGGACACTATCGCTAGAGTAGGTCTCTCGGCTCAAGAGATAGGGCAGAACAACAGCTAAACCCTACCTGGACCCCCAACACCCACCTTCCCTCCCCTCCACTATTGCTGTTACAGCTCTTCTGGATACAAATAACAGATGCCCAATGTTACTAAATTTGACAGAAGACTTCAAAGACAAAGCCGAGGTGTGCATTTGATTTAAAAGCAGAAAATTCTGAGAAAACCCAGGAGGTCTGATAGCATCTGTGAGGATGGAAACAGAGTGAAGTTTTCAAGCATGGCCTTGTATTTGACTGCAGGGTTATTGCCAACACACAAGGTGATTAATTTTGCAAGGCTTTATCTTGGACCAAGTTGTCCTCTTAGGCTGCAACAGAATCCAAAATATTGAAGCAGCAAGAATTTTCTATTTACTGTAACAGGGTCTTTAGCAGAGACACAAATATTATTAATATTTAAATTAAGCTTACATCAATAGGAAATGTGCTGGCTATTGTACTGATAAAATGATGTGAGTAAAAGCCCCCTCCCAGACCAATGTTTGGATTAAAGCCACCAAAAGGCACAATCTCAGTCTCAAACTGCAGTAAATATACTTCAGTTTTTCCATTTCATTTTTCTTTATTACAGTATTATAACCTGTGGAACATGTCTTATTAACTGCAGATGCATGAATTCCATTTCTCATTCAAAGATTTGCAAGTAAACAAACATAAATGCCGTTTCTTTTCGGAGTGCAAAATTTGGTGCCAAAACTAGAAAATTGAATTCTTTTATAGTTGTTCAAGCATTTTCTAATAGTCTAATAAAAATAAAGTCCTACTCTCCTTTGCTGACATTTCAGTGTTTGACTGTCATACCATAGTTGCTGCAGTCATTTTTTTTTTCTCCACATTAATTACTGTTAACTTTAGCTAAGAGTTTGAACAATTTGCCATTAAAAAATAATCATAATCCACAATATCTTTAGACCAAGTCTTTTGCCAACAATTTCCCTTTGAAATTTGTTTACTGCTTCAATACTAAATGGCACTAAAACTCAGTTCATGTGACGAGACAACTTTGCCTACAAACCTGCAACAAATGTAGCAGAACGGAAATGGTGTAGAAGATTGGGAACAGATTCTGAGGACATATGAGAACTGAGTGAGGTTTACACAGTAACATTTGTACTTTTCTGGTACAAACCTTAGCATGACAAAACACAATGTTTCTGCGACGGTTCAGTTGATAATAGGCTGCCTGCTGCGTGAACGATGCTGTGCAGGTGGGTTTCAATCTTAAGTGTGAACTAAGATAAATTCATCCAGGGCAGTGATAAGAATGCTGCATTTGACTTTTGTGCATGTGGGTTAGGGAAGGAAAAGTCAGCCAAGATTTAAATTCTTGATCCTATGACTCTTGCTGAGAAGTGCTCTTGAGCATAGAGTGAGGATGTGATTGGAATTGGATCAGATTTTGAGACAATGGACTCTTTTCTCCTCCAGTTGAGAATTCAGTAACAGCGCATCCAATTAGGTCTGCAGCTACAATTAATTCTCCTCTGGTTTCCTGTGTCACTGAGCTGGGGCTCTTGAGGCACAGTGGTAATGTCCCTACCTCTGAGCCAGGAAGCCTGGTTCAACTCCCAGATGCATGTAATAAAGTCCCTGAACAGTTTGATTAAACAATATATTGTTTTGCTGACCAATTTTAACAGTGTTACTATTTTAAATAACACTGACTAAATGTCTAACACCTCTCCTGGAACATTTAACATCTGCTGAGACCTCTGTGTCCTGGTGCTGGGATCATGCTGCTCAATTTTAATGTTCAGACCTGATTGTCAAGTTGCTTAATTCCTGAAGAAAGTAATAGGGTAACCAGCAGGAAGTGGCTGCCAGGCCAGTTTCTGCCAGTTGAGTCAAGTTAAAATCAACTCCGTGGTGTTAATAATTAGTTGTGGTTAGCATTATTGGAAATTTTAGCACATTTTGATAAATGGTATTTTTTAAAGTAAACACAGCTTGTGTTCCTAGAGTTCATTACTGTATGCTTTCACTTGGTGGTTTGGAAGCTTTGAAGGCAAGTGTAGGCTTTGCTTGAAGAAAGAGTCTGGCAAGTGATTCAGCAAGAACCTTTTTTTATAATTTTCTAATCGATCTGTTAAAGATGCTATTATATAGCTCTGGAGCAGATGGGACTTAAACGCACGTCTCCTACTCTAGATGGAGAGGATAGTACCGTTGCACTACAAGAGCAATTTAGCAAAGGCCCCTATGATATTGTGGGAAACATGCGGCAGGTGAATAGCCTTTTTTGTTTATTGAAAGTTGTAGCCCATCATTTATTTGTTTATTGTACATCATAATTTTGGGAGGGAGGTCTGCTTCTCACCTCCTTTTTGTCTTCAGCAGTTTCTGGAAGCAGCAATTCCGTCTTTATTAAGATTTACGCAGGAAGCTACAAAGAATCTTAAGACTTTTATCGCAAAGTCCACCAGATTGATCCAGGCATTTTATACTGAAACTTGGTATTGTCAGTAGTTTGCTCATAGCTACTTGTTGTGGTGACATTAGATCCATTGCGGTGAATTTAAACTCTCACCTGTTCAGCTGAAACCAAATGGAATGGGACTTAAAACTATGCCATGTTCTTCACAGCCTGCTACACATTATCAATGAGGACGAGCACCTCGCCAAGACCTTCCCCACACCTCGACTTCTCAACTTTAAACAACCGGCAAACCTCAAACAAATCATTGTTTTCAGCAAACTGCCCGACTTTCAGGACAGCACCATACAACTTTTAGATTTAGATTTAGATTACTTACAGTGTGGAAACAGGCCCTTCGGCCCAACAAGCCCACACTAACCCTCCGAAGAGCACCCACCCAGACATTCCCCTACATTTACCCCTTCACCTAACACTACAGGCAATTTAGCATGGCCAATTCACCTAAACTGCACATTTTTGGACTGTGGGAGGAAACCAGAGCACCCAGAGGAAACCCACGCAGACACGGGGAGAACATGCAAACTCCACACAGACAGTTGCCTGAGGCGGGAATTAAACCCGGGTCTCTGGCGCTGTGAGGCAGCAGTGCTAACCACTGTGCCACCATGCCGCCCACTGCTAACCACTGTGCCACCGTGTCACCCACTTTGTCAGGGCAGATGCTGCAAGATGTGTCAGAGTGTCAGCACAGATACCACCATTACACATGGAGACATCACCCACCATGTACGCAGCAAGTACTCATGTGACCCAGCCAACGTTGTCTATCTCATACACTCTAGGCAAGGATGCCCTCAGGCAAGACCGAGCAGAGGCTATGGCAATGGATGAATGGACACTGCACAACAATCAACAGACAGGCTTGTTCCCTCCCAGCCGAGAACACTTCAGCGGTCCTGGACAATCGACCTCGGACCTTCAGGTGACCGTCCTCCAAGATGGACTTTGGGACAGGCGACAACGAAAAGTGGCCGAGCAGAGGCAGATAGCCAAGTTCAGTACCCATGGGAATGGCCTCATGTCACACTACAGGTGACCGCATTGCGCGCGCACTCACACACACCCTACAGACCCATACAGTGATGCAGACCCTCTCTCATACACAGGTTCTCTCATACGCTCACACATACACACCCAGACTCACACCCACACATGCACCCTCTCAAAGACTTAGACCCTTTTAGACTCACACTCACACACCTCTCACAGGCACCATATACCCCCCCATCCCGCCCCCCCACCCCACATACCCACACACACATAAGTTTGTGGGGTGAATTTGTAATTGCAGAATTACATTTTATTTTGCACAAAACTACATGAATCCATGTAAGATTCTGGAAATGCCTTTTTAGAAATAGTATCAGTTTGAACATTGGGGCACAGACAGTCTCACACAGGGCACCTCACACCTTCAATATATTATCTGGGCCGATATGGCACCTATTTTTAAAGTTCACTTAAGAATGTAACTTTAGAAAATGTTCTGGGATTTACATATGAAAGAACTGAAACCAATATAGTCATTCTAAAAGGCGAGAGACTTAACAAAAAAATCCAGGTCTTTTTCAATATATAATTTCAGTTGCATCACACTGTAAAATTTTTCTATAAATTCTATGTCTTACGATCACTGCTGCCTCACAGCGCTTGGGACCTGGGTTTGATTCCCGCCTCGGGCGACTGTCTGTGTGGTTTGCACATTCTCCCTGTGTCTGCATGGGTTTCCTTCGGTTTCCTCCCACAATCCAAAGATGTGCAAGTCAGATGAATTTTCCATGCTAAATTGCCCTTACTGTGTTAGCTGCATTTTTCAGAGGTAAATATAGGGTAGGGGAATTGGTCTGGGTGGGTTATTCTTCGGAGGGTCAGTGTGGACTTGTTAGGCCAAATGGCATGTTTCCATACTGTGGGGTATCTAATCTAATCTTATACTGATGAAGGAGCAGCACTCCGACTGCTCGTGCTTCCAAATAAACCTGTTGAACTATAACCTGGTGTTGTGTGACTTTTAACTTTGAACAAGAATACCTGCCATTCATTTTCCATCCAGCAGCCATTCCAACAAAGATGTTTATGAGGATGGTTGAGTCATCTGCCTGAAACAAGGCATATGTCACTCGGACACAAACACGTTTATAACTGCCTATTGTCTAGAGCCCATGGACTCCAGTGAAACCAGGCAAATGTGAAGGTGGTATCTGTGACTTATGGCAGCTTTCACAGGTCAGGAAGCGCAGGAATCCATAAATTATTCTGTCTAGGCTTCCCATACAACTAATATACTCTCAACCTATTTTAACACATTCTAGACAGTCTATTTGACAGTACCCAGGCTGCTTCATAGCCACAAGCTTGATGTATTTTAGTCTGTTATGGATCTGACTTAAAATGGACCAGGCTTGTCACTCCAACTCCTGAATGGGTGGACCATTGTTTCCTGACTGGGACTTAAAAAATTCCCATGTGTGATGTTGTACCCCAACATCTCTAGTATTCTGTAATCAAAGACATTGTTTCATATAGATTTACCCACCTCTGGGCCATCTTGATGTATGTTAACATGTTTATGTTGCCTAATAAAAGTCAAGTAGCAACCTACAGATGTCTGACATTGGTGTATAGTGCAAAACATGTGACATTGCATGTTAACAGCACACTATTAGAATGAAAGCCTTTTCTATATATTAAACTGATGGGCTTGTTATATCAAGCTTTGAGTGAGATATATATATTCCAATATTTGTTTCTTGTATCTTCATGTCTACATATCTGTAAACATCTTTCCTCTTTCTCTCAGGTCATCTTCTTTTGAGAAATATATGCATGATATAGTCCACCTGGACACAGTATTCTTGACTTTGATGTAGTGTTGAAGAAATATTTAATCTGTGTAACAAAGACTCTTTATTCTCCCTGGAAAAATTCTATTTCAAAGATGTTTAAAGTACAGCAAACGTTTATTAACCAGCACCTATGGGATCAGAGTGTTGGTTGATCAAATATTCCAGGTGATTAAGAGATCCAAATAATCAATGTAAAAATACACTAAGTAATAGAAACATAATGCAGATGGTATATTCATCACTGTTATACTTTATTTACAGTATAAATCACTTAAATAATAATTATTCTCCCCGTGTCTGCGTGGGTTTCCTCCGGGTGCTCCGGTTTCCTCCCACAGTCACAAAGATGTGCGGGTCAGGTGAATTGGCCATGCTAAATTGCCCGTAGTGTTAGGTTAAAGGGGTAAATGTAGGGGTATGGGTGGGTTGCGCTTCGGCGGGTCGGTGTGGACTTGTTGGGCCGAAGGGCCTGTTTCCACACTGTAAGTAATCTAATCTAATCAAATTTGCCTTAAATAAAACTTACTTGAGAGAACCTTCTCACTTGCACCCTTAGCTGACTACTCGAACATCACATTAGATCACAGTGTTTGAGGAGAAATTGACTCAACTATTGACATTTCATTTGGCCATTTGATTGAAAGTATATTTACATTGAGGTGAATAAGTTAAAAAACTATAATAATTGGACAGAATATTACTGTAAACTATGCAGTCTTTGATGTAAATAATTTATTAAGAGTGCCTGTTCATAAAGTGCTGGTTAAAATAAAGTTTGCTGCACTGTTAACCTCTGCTGGTACAGGCAATGATGTTCTCCTGGGAGAAGCTCTTCAAGTGGCAGTTGACATATTTCCCCAATAGCGTCTAGGATGATGATAGACCAAGTATGGATTCCTGAGGAACTAGCAATCAGAAGAGCTCATTGGTGTGTGTTCATATGTGTCGAGGGAAGAGATTGATATGCAGGCTAATTAGCATCAATCTTGAGCCACAAAATGACTTCTAAATGTGGCATTTCTGGGCATCTTTCTTTGCATTCATTCATGTGACCGATGCTGTCAAGGCCAGTATTCAGTGATTTTCTGTAACTGTGTTTCAAAACTGATGGTGAGCCACCTTCTTGAACTACTGCAGTTAAAAGATATAGATACAAACCAAAATACTGGTGGGATGTTCAAGTTTTCGGAGTTTCAGATTTCTGGATCACAACAGTGAAGGGGAATGGCAATACGGAGCTGGATTTTGTACTCCCATGACCATAGGTTTGAAGGTGGGAGGCTTGTAAAATCCAGTGAGGGGCCTGCTGCATCAATTATAGACACACTCCTACCCCCTCTGTAATAATACCAGGGTATTGAGATAGTTGGCCTGTCAGCTATGGACCAATTGGTGGCCTAAAGTCGGCCAGCAACAAAAGTAGTGCCTCCATGTCTGAGTGGAGGTGGAGCTTCCTCCTTGCTGGGCCTTCTGGACAATTGGCCTAAACATGGCTGCTGGTGTTCCCTTTGGCAGATTTCTCTCCCACTAGCCCTCTAAATGTGTCCTTTTGATGTTGCAGAAAGGCATAGAAACTCTTCTATTTTTGTATCTTTTGGGTGACTTTATAATCTTATCAGGTTCAATCATAGAAAGTAAAGTTAACTGCTGTTCTGGCACTCCATCTTCTAAACAGCTGAATTAATTGTGTCAAGAGTCTACTTAGAAGACATCATGGTTGCAGAGTCAAGGATATCCGATGGGCAGATTTTTGAATAAATTACTGCTTGGAAGAAAAGTGAATAATTTCTTTAAACCAGAGGTGCTTTCCAATCTTTGTCATGAAGTGTTGTTGGATGCCAATGTAATTATCCTCAAGTGGTGTATTCTCGTGTTTCTGTTCAGAAGTAGGAAATGGTCTAACATTGTACATCTATTATTGTGTTGGTTTATTTGCTTTAAGAGTAAGGTTGTTTGTGGTGCAGTGGTTGTTTCCCTAGCTCTGACCTGGGAGGTCTGGATTGAAATCCCACCTGCCACAGCAGTGTGTTAAAACTTGTCTGAGCAGATTGATTACAAATTATTTATTTTAAGATTACTCTTTTGATCTTGAGTGAAGATCTGCCTGCACCACTCAGTCATAAGATTTCACACTTAACCAAAGAGTTTTCTCAGATAATATAGTAACACTCACCCTGCTGTCAAATTTGAAATTAGTTGAATGACCTTTAAGTTGTATGATTTGTGTCATTAGATGAGACATCTATTAGCCCTAAGAAGGATTTATTCATGTCTTCTAAACATGACATAGCATCACATAATGTGATCTAATGAATGTTAATCTTGATATTCTGGGTTTACTTCCAAAGATGTTTGCTGCAAGGTGCTGACTAGTTTGTGCAGATTGCATTATTTAATTTTGTGGTTGAATGATTGATTTTGACTCTTGCGCATCCTTTGAAAATGCCCCACTTGCTTACTTGAGTTGAATTGATGTAATATTGTTGAACATTGTTTTATTAACTCCATACCTGGAACAGTAACTTCTCAAATCAAAGGATTTTAAAACATGTTATGTTCATGTGATTTAAGACAAAAGACCAACAAACCATCAGTGGAGATGTCAGTGCTTGCTGACTCAAGTGTTATGAGCTCAGGGAAAGAGAGAGAGAGCATGGTCTGAGGGGTTTCATGCAGGCAGAAGAGGTATAAGAACCACAGGCTGTCAAAGCAGTCTATTCCCTGTCAGGGCTAGGAGAAATCCTGAGAAACTTAGAAGTCAATGGTAAGAAAGCTCCAGAAGGGAAAAAGCTGTGAAGGGGCCAAAAATCCTGTTTTGGGAACTTAAGTTAAATAATAATTGAGCTTAGTTAGCAGCTAATTTTAAAGATCTTGGGGAAAGATAGCAACTGAGGAAAATAGCATCAAATGAATGCACACCAAATTACAAAAAGGAACTTAGCTACTACCATGCAACTGAACAAGAAACCTTAACAAGGAGACAGGTGACTCTTACTGAGACTTGAGGATCCATATGGATGGCATGGTGGCTCAGTGGTTAGGATTGCTACCTCACAGTACCAGGCTCCCAGGTTTGATTCCAGCCTCGGGTGACTGTCTGTGTAGAGTTTGCACATTCTCCCTGTATCTGTGTGGGTTTCCTCCGGGTGCTCCAGTTTCCTCCCACAGTCCAAAGATGTGCAGGTCAGGTGAATTGGCCATGCTAAATTGCCCATAGTGTTAGTTGCATCAGTCAGACGGAAATGTGGGTTGCTCTTCGGAGGGTCGGTGTGGACTTGTTAGGCTGAAGGACCTGCTTCCACACTGTAAGTAATCTAATCATTACTGGGGTAAAAAGGATGAATCATTCACAATAGTTCTTCTCTGGTACATAGTTCAGATTTTGCCTTTGTACAATTAAATTGTATTTACTTCGTTAAATGTACATTGGCAGTCACTTGTGAATATGTGCAGTGACTGTCCTGCATGGTAAACAAAAAGAAAAAGAGAACTTCTGATTTTTTTTTTCAAGTTGCCTTCCATTCCAGGGTCTGATTTGTCCAGTATCATCATCAGTTGGGATCATAACAAAAGTACATTCACAATTTTCTGACTAGAGCTCTTTATTTTCACCCTTCTTTTTAACCTTAGAGTCATAGAGATGTCCAGCATGGAAACAGACCCTTCGGTCCAACCCGTCCATGCCGACCAGATATCCCAACCTAATCTAGTCCCACCTGCCAGCACCGGCCCATATCCCTCCAAACCCTTCCTATTCATATACCCATCCAAATGCCTCTTAAATGTTGCAATTGTACCAGCCTCCACCACATCCTCTGGCAGCTCATTCCATACACGTACCACCCTGTGTGTGAAAAGGTTGCCCCTTAGGTCTCTTTTATATCTTTCCCCTCTCACCCTAAACCTATGCCCTCTTTTCTGGACTCCCCGACCCCAGGGAAAAGACTTTGCCTATTTACCCTATCCATGCCCCTCATAATTTTGTAAACCTCTATAAGGTCACCCCTCAGCCTCCGACGCTCCAGGGAAAACAGCCCCAGCCTGTTCAGCCTCTCCCTGTAGCTCAGATCCTCCAACCCTGGCAAAATCCTTGTAAATCTTTTCTGAACCCTTTCAAGTTTCATAACATCTTTTCGTTAGGAAGGAGACCAGAATTGCACGCAATATTCCAACAGCGGCCTAACCAATTTCCTGTACAGCCGCAACATGATCTCCCAACTCCTGTACTCAATACTCTGACCAATTAAGGAAAGCATACCAAATGCCTTCTTCACTATCCTATCTACCTGCCACCCCACTTTCAAGGAGCTATGAACCTGCACTCCAAAGTCTCTTTGTTCAGTATCCCTAGGATCTTACCATTAAGTGTATAAGTCCTGTTAAGATTTGCTTTCCCAAAATGCAGCACCTCGCATTTATCTGAATTAAACTCCATCTGCCATTTCTCAGCCCATTGGCCCATCTGGTCCAGATCCTGTTGTAATCTGAGGTAACCCTCTTCGCTGTCCACTACACCTCCAATTTTGGTGTCATCTGCAAACTTACTAACTGTACCTCTTATGCTCGCATCCAAATAATTTAAGTAAATGACAAAAAGTAGAGGACCCAGCACCGATCCTTGTGGCACTCAACTGGTCACAGGCCTCCAGTCTGAAAAACAACCCTCCAACACCACCCTGAGTCTTCTACCTTTGAGCCAGTTCTGTATCCAAATGGCTAGTTCTCCCTGTATTCCATGAGATATACCTTGCTAATCAGTCTCCTATGGGGAACCTTGTCGAACGCCTTACTGAAGTCCATATGGATCACATCTACTGCTCTGCCTTCATCAATCCTCTTTGTTACTTCTTCAAAAAACTCAATCAAGTTTGTGAGACATGGTTTCCCACACACAAAGCCATGTTGATTATCCCGAATCAGTCCTTGCCTTTCCAAATACATGTACATCCTGTCCCTCAGGATTCCGTCCAATAACTTGCCCACCACCGAGGTCAGGCTCACCGGCCTATAGTTCCCTGGCTTGTTTTTACCACCCTTCTTAAACAGTGGCACCACGTTTGCCAACCTCCAGTCTTCCGACACCTTACCTGTGACTATCGATGATACAAATATCTCAGCAAGAGGCCCAGCAATCACTTCTCTACCTTTCCACAGAGTTTTCGGGTACACCTGATCAGGTCCTGGGGATTTATCCACCTTTAACCGTTTCAAGACATCCAGCACTTCCTCCTCAGTAATCTGGACATTTTGCAAGATGTCACCATCTATTTCCCTACAGTCTATATCTTCCATATCCTTTTCCACAGTAAATACTGATGCAGAATATTCATTTAGTATCTCCCCCATTTTCTGTGGCTCCACACAAAGGCCGCCTTGCTGATCTTTGAGGGGCCCTATTCCCTCCTTAGTTACCCTTTTGTCCTTAATATTGTAGAATTGAATTTTTAGTTTTAAAGCTAACATTGACTAGATGAAATCCACACTACTGATATCATTTTATAAGAGATAATAGATCCTACTGTTGATCACCAACTGAGAACTGGTAAAGTCAGAAATGTCTCAACTCGAGACATTAACTCAGGTTTCTCTCCACAAATGCTGCCAGACATGCTGAATTTCTCCAGCAATTGCTGCCACTGTTTGTTTATCATTTTTCTTCAGGTGATTCTGCTATCAGTAGAAATGCTTACTGCCATGCTTAGAAGTGAGAGCTAATTCTCTTTTTTGCTAAATATGTTTATGAAAGAAAAAAAATTATGTATTGACAGGAGGAGCAAATTTATTTTGAAGATTCAAATGAACCATTAAAATTATCCACAGGTTTGATGGTGCTTTCTTAAGAAAACAATGAATCCTCGGGCTACATTATAAACTCCAGGTCGATGCATTTTTGAACTTACTGATCTCTTGCTCTTTTTTTTAATCCAGTTGTCTAAAATAGTTGACAATTTGATCATGTGTGGAAATGTTACCTCTAAAAATAGATACAAAATCTGCTTTGAATATAAGTCCAAGATGGTAATAGTTTTCTTAGCAGTCATCACAGTGTAACGGTATATTGCCAACAACTGGTTTTCATTTGTTTAAAATCTATAAAACCTTTATGTTTAATTCTATGAAACGACCTACACTCAATCTAGTCTGTGCTGGAGTAGTACAGGAGCCAGGATGAAAAGATCTTGACATTTTATTAACAATACCAACTTTATGATTTTGTGGTGTTCAGCTCACCATTAACCCTCAAAGCACCAGTCATAAGGAGAAGACTTTTTCTGTATGCTTTATATTAAGCATTTTTTTCAAAGAAAAAGTCAATTCTTTGATTTCATTCCATATATGGAAATCTTTTCCTTCGCTATTTGTTTCCTACTCTATGAATTAAAAATAATAAAATGGTTGGACTGTATTGACTTTTTAAAGGATTGGTCCTTTAATGTGGTCTGTGCTTTGTTTTGGGGGCACGACTTTGCAAAGTAAAATATCAATTGTGTGGAATTAGTAAAACACAAAGTTCCTTCTGCTTTGGTAAATTTGATCGGAAGGATGAGGAGAGAAAGTTTTACATCAAAGGAGCTGGGTATTAAAGCAGCTTTTATACCACAGTCCTGAGAAGAGACTGGATGTTTTCCAAGACAGCGGAAGAGAAAGTTGGAAACATGGTTGCCACAGTCAATTATGAGGTCTGACAGATGTCTTGGACTAAAATTTGCCATCAAATCCTTTAGTTCATGGAAAGCTGAGAGATCTAAAAGTTACCAGAGAATATGCATTAAAATAAAACACTGCTTCTATTTGCAAGTTGTTTGTAGTCAAACGTTCAATGTAAATAACCAGCAGTCTTTTGTATTTCTCCCTAAAAATGCTGTAAAGTAGTTGTAAAGATCAATTTCAATGGCAGTGTTTTTAATCCTTTTCTCTTGACTGGAAGTTCCTGTTATAATGGTTAATGCAACCCACGCTCAGTTACTAAAAAAGGATACCATCTCCAATCCCTGATGTGCAATGCAATTACATCATGATTGACAGGCTGTGATTGAGTACCACAGAAATACAAAGTGATTGTGATAAATTCAGTCCAGGAGGCTCTTCAGTTTAATATCTCCAGAAGTAAAATGTTGCTCATTATTTTTTCAGCATCTATTTATTTATTCAACAGTTGCTACCAATTTCAGTTAAAACAGGTCAGACTGTGGGAACCTCTGAAGCATTGAAGTCATTACAAAAACCAGTTTGATATGTCATGTATTAAACTAAATTCAGTTCAAATCAAAACCCTCCAACCGCTATCAAATGCAAGAACATACTCGCTTTCAGCCATACAAATTAATTAATATTCAAATACTGAAAGAGCAAGTAGGAAATTACTACAGAATTTTGAGACATTTCAATGCCTGAGAATTACAATGCTGTAAATTGAATACCTAATTTAGTGTCTTTTTTTAAAATCAAATGTAGTTCAGCTATAATATATTTGCCTCTTGAAACAGAATGTTTGTGTTTAAATCTGATTGCAGGAAGTGAGTGAATTTTCTAGGTTGACTCTTCAGCGCAGTACTGAGGGAGTGCTACTTTGTTATGGTGCTGTCCTGTAAATATGACAATGGGCCACTGGACTGGATTTTCCGAGAAGTGGTCATCTTTGTTGTCACTGTTTGTCACTCTTTATGAGCAAAGAGAACTCTGACATGAGATTTCAATCAGGGCTTCTTCACATCCATTCTGATAGTTATTTCACAGTGTATAACTGTCAGGGAAAGTAAAACCACAATCCCTTTTCAATGCAGTCAGCTGCCATATTCTGCCATTTGAAGGTCCAGTTCATAGACAGCCTGCTGGTAAGTAGCCACTTGTTGTGGTTTGGACAGGCACATTTATAGCCTTCCCTCTACATCTTCTGATTCGTTTTGGTGAGCTAAGCTCAGGCAAACCAATAAATCTAGGCACTAGAATGGAGAAAATTAACTCATTGTGTTCCCAACTTATTTTTAATCATTTAGAATTTGTGTCAATTGTACGGATCAGGACATGAATTCTTGGTTAGAAGTTCCACATTTTTTTGTCAAGTCCAGTCAGCCATGATTTTTTTCCTGACCGTCTTCTGTTCTTCACCTCAGTGATGCAACCAGCCCCTTTGGGACCCTTCTCATGCTATTGTGCAGCAGTAGAGGCAGAAGTGCTCACCATAGCTGGGACCTGCAGTATTTACACTACTGGCATCATATTTGAAGCTCAGCCGTGCATCGGTTAAGTGCTGCAATTCAGGAATACCTCTCAAACATTGGTGCTCATCCTCATGACCAAATACATGACGCAGAAATGAAAGCTCGCTCCGTGGACAGGGACCTGAAAGTGCTGATGGATGAGATGGTGGAAAAGTAGCTAGTCAAGTATAGGTGCCACCAACATCTCTCTGCAACCTCACAGGGCCACCACTGGCTTGAATTCTGCCACTCTACATGTCCCTCAACAACATTCACGGATGACAATTCTCACTATTGCACACATTTTGTCCATGCAATGACATTTTTTAGACTCATTCATGAGATATAGATGTCGCTGGCTGGTTAGTATTTATGGCCATCCCATGTTGCCCTTGAGAAGGTGGTAGTGAGCCACTTTCTGCTGCGGTTCGTGAAATGTAGTCCACAATGTCCCTAACAACAGTGAAGGAATGGTGATATATTTCCAAATCAGGGTGGTGAGTGGCTTGGAGGGATCATGCATGTTTTGGTGTTCCCATGTAGCTGTTGTTCTTGTCCTTCTAGATGGAAGTGGTCATGTGTTTGGAAGGAGCTGTCTAAGGATCTATGGTTAGATTTCTGCAGTTTGTAGATAGAATACACAGCTGCAACTGAGCTTCGGTGTTGGAGGGAATGGATGCTAGCGGATGTGGTGCCAATCAAGTGTGCTGCTTTGTCCGAGATGGTGTCAGGTTTCTTTTGTTATTGGAGCTGCACTGATTTCTGTTCTGTAGATAATGGATAGGCTTTGGGGAGTCAGAAGTGAGTGACTCACCACAGTATTCCTAGCCTCTAGTCTGCTCTAGTAGTCACTGTGTTTATGTGGTGCATCCATTTGAATTTCCAGTTTATGGTAACCCCTGGGATGTTTATAGTGATGGTAACACCATTGAATATCAAGAGGCAATGGTAAGATTGTCTCTTACTGAGATGGTCATTGCCTGGCATTTTTGTGGCACGGATGTTACTTGCTGCTTGTCAGCTCAAGCCTGGATATTGTCCAGATCGTTATGCATTTTAACGTGGACTGCTTTGTTGTCTGAGGAGTCATGAATTCCTGATGAAGGGCTTATGCCCAGAGTGTCAATTCTCCTGCTCCTTGGATGTCGCCTGACCTGATGTGCTTTTCCAGCACCACACTCACATGTCGTGAATTATGCTAAACATTGTGCAATCATCAGAGAAATCTCTACTTAAGACCTTATGATGGAAGGCTTCCACCACATCCTCCAAACTATGAACCATTCTTGTCCTCTCAGCTCCTACTCAGTTATTGGAAACACCTTATCACTTCTGCTAATGAATCACGACTAACTGCTCTTTCATCCACTTCCATCACACTCAGTCTATTCCTCCTTTTCTCATTGGATGATCAGATTACCCCACAACTGGACTAAGATTAGTGGAAGGGCATTACTGGTGGCAAACATCAAGCTCCTAATCCATTATGCTCCTTATAAGAGCAGAAGAAATAGGAACAGGAGTAGGCCATTTGACCCCTTGAACCTGCTCTGCCATTCAGTAGGAGCATGGCTGATCCAACCTTCCTCAAGTTCACTTTTCTGCCTTATCTCCATAATCCTTGATTCCCCTATTGATCCAAGAATCCATCTCAGCTTTAAATATACCCAAGGATTCTTCCTCCCAGCTCTCTGTGGCAAGGAGACTCAGAACCTTCTGAGAAATGAAATTCCACCTCATTTCAGTCTTAAATTGGCTCCCCTTAATTCTAAGCCTATATCCTCTGGTCCTAGACTTTCTCATCATGAGAAACTCTCAGCACTTACCCTGTCAAAATCCTTCAGAATCCTATATGTTTTGAGGCGATCACCTCTCATTCTTCTAAATTATGAGGAGAAGATTTCACAGTTGGTTGGAGTAGATGATGGTTCCTCATTTGGGGATAGAGAGACCTCAATGATCAACCAAGTCTGAGTTCCCCTTCTCTCCCATTCCCACCAACGCTAACCCATTCCTACATATAGAACATAGAACATTACAGCGCAGTACAGACCCTTCGGCCCTCGATGTTGCGCCAACCTATGAAGCCAATCTGAAGCCCATCTAACCTACGCTATTTCATTTTCGTCCATATGTCTATCCAATGACCATTTAAATGCCCTTAAAGTTGGTGAGTCTACTACTGCTGTAGGCACACTCCGACTACTCTCTGACTAAAGAAACTATCTCTGACATCTGTCCTATATCTATCACTCCTCAATTTAAAGCAATGTTTCCTGTGCTAGCCATCACCATCCGAAGAAAAAGGCTCTCACTGTCCACCCTATCTAACCCTCTGATTATCTTATATGTCTCAATTAAGTCACCTCTCAACCTTCTTCTCTCCAATGAAAACAGCCTCAATTGCCTCAACCTTTCCTCATAAGACCTTCCCTTCATTCCAGGCAACATCCTAGTAAATCTCCTCTGAACCCTTTCCAAAAGTTCCACATAATTCCTATAATACAGTGACCAGAACTGTATGCAATACTCCAAGGATGGCCGCACCAGATTTTTGTACAGCTGCAGCATGACCTCATGGTTCCGAAATTCAACCCCTCTACTAATAAAAGCTAACACACCATCTGTCTTCTTAACAGCCCTATCAACCTGTGTGGCAATGTTCAGGGATCTATATATATGGACAGTGAGATCCCTCTGCTCATCTACACTACCAAGGTTACACTACTCTGTAACCTGCAACATCCTTTGGCACTCTCCACAACTCTACTGACCTTAGTGTTATCTGCACATTTACTAACCCCTCCTTCTACGCCTTCATCCAGGTCGTTTATAAAAATGACAAAGAGCACTGGCCCCAAAACAGATCCTTGTGGTCCACCACTAATAACTGAATTCCAAGATGAACCTCTGTCTTCTTTCAGCTAGCTAAGTTCTGATCCAAACCGCCAAATTACCCTCAATCCCATGCCTCCATATTTTATGCAATAGCCTACCATGGGGAACCTTCTCAAACACCTTACTGAACTCCATATACACCACATTAACCTCTTTATCTTCATCCACCTGTTTGGTCACCTTCTCAAAGAACTCAATAAGGCTTGTGAGGCACGTCCTACCCTTCACAAAACCATGTTGACTATCCCTGATCAACATATTGATATGACACGGGGTAAATCCTCCTGCTTAATTTAAAATCAGCAACACTGAAAAGATTTGTCCAATGCAGTAATCTGTAAAAGATTGAGTGGCCAAGAATTATTTAAAGTAAAAATTAACTTTATTTTTTAAAGTATAACAGAGAATAATTAACTAACAACTATTTACAAATCCTTACTCAGACCCCCTCCTGGCTCTTCTTATCTCTTTCTTTAGGTCTTTCCTGGCTACCCTGAAACTCTCAAACACCCTAACTGAGCCTTCACATCTCATCCTAACATAAGCCTTCTTCTTCCTCTTGACAAGGGATTCAACTTCCTTAGTAAACCATAGCTCCTGCGCTTGACAACTTCCTCCCTGCCTGACAGGTACATACTTATCAAGGATATGCAGTAGCTGTTCCTTGAATAAGCTCCACATTTCAATTGTGCCCATCCCCTGCAGTTTCCTTCCCCATCGTATGCATCATACGTCTTGTATAATCGCATCATAATTGCCTTTCCTCCAGCCGTAGCTCTTGCCTTGTGGTATATACCTACCCCTTTCCATCACTAAAGTAAACATAACTGAATTGTGGTCACTATCACCAAAGTGCTCACCTACCTCGAAATCTAACATCTGACCGGGTTTATTACCCAGTACTAAATCTAATATGGACTTTATCAAATATAAATGGAAAGTGCAGGAGAAAATCAATCTGTTTTGCAGCATCTGTGGAGACAGAAAAACAGAATAAATATTTCAAGTTCAAAATGACTTAGTTGAAACACTCATTCTTAACTTGCACAAGCCTTTATCCCAATTACACAACTAATTTCTCTTTTCTTATCCAGGCGCCAGTGGCACCCAATGAAACTCCACTAGGAAGAGGCCAGGAATGGTCATCTTCTGATCCACCTCCACCTCTGTGGATTCACAGCAAAACTTTCTTCTGCATCCTCCAGCAGCTTAGTTTCACATTGGTGGGTACGCTACCCAAAGTTAACTCAGGAATGCTCAAAGAAAACGTTTCTTTCCACATCACAAACCAAAGCCTTGCAACCTTACAGTTTTGTGTGTGAATGTGGCAGCTGCTAAGCATTATCTCCCAATGCTATCTATGGAATGGAAAATGGGGACTTCAGGTTCCACATAGAAGTGTCTCTGTCTAATTGCTGTTGCTTTGCTGACATGATGAGGACGGAATTATTATGCACAGTATGACGTTCCAGCTTGCTTGAGGACAAGATTTGAAAGGTGCATTCTTGGATAAGAAATAACCAACCAATTTGGTTCAAGTTGTAGCCAGATGGGAGGCATTACTATGTGAGTGAAAGCATGATAATGACAATTGCCCCTGGCAGGGCCTTAAATTCAGGAGTTTTACTCTATCCTTGCAGAAAAGTAACACAAACTCTCTCCACCCAATTTTCAAGCTGTGTAATCCATCTTGTCCAGTTATTGCACAGCTGACTTTCAATCTGAAACAACAAGGTTGCAAACTTGTTTTAGCGTCAGTAAGTTGCAGGGTCTACTCGAGACACAAGGCATTCCTCCATCTTTCATATTGCATTGCTACCCTTGTAATTCCTGTGACTTACAGCCTTGCCTCTGTTTTGGTTAAATGTATTGGTATTCCTGTTAATATGCCCACTTTATGACCATCACCATAGATGCCAGAGTGAAGACTGTGACCTTGGAGAAACCTCTGTCCAGATCTCCCAGTCCCCCTTCTCTATTTAGAATTGGTCCAATCACTGTAATGATTCCCTCATATCCCACTGCAATGAACTCCATCCCTAGATTTGAACTGATTGCTTTTGTCAGAATCCCATGGATTGTGGCTTGATGATTTCCCTGGTCATACTCCCAGGACTGACCAGCAATTAACCGCCCCCAACCCATCACTGACTTTACAGGACAGTTTGATGTGAGCGCAGCCCACCTCACCCCATAGACTGATGGCTCTGTACTCTGATTAACCTGCCTGTATTCCCCAGATTGTTGGCATGTTACTTGCTGGATTGAGCATGGTTCAATTCCCCCACTGTAAGGACATGGATCCCTGGACCTTGGTAGGCCCACATGCCTGACTGACTTTGCAAAACCCCCTGCAGTGTAATCACATGAGCATCATGACTGATTATGATACTATCCATTGGCTGTCGCCTACCTTGACTCCACTGAGGACCTGTTTCCATTTGACTTTTCACACATAGCCATTTGTTTGAAGCCCACGTGCTGTGTATTTGCCTTTGTAAGCTGATGGCACATGCTGAGAGTTTGACATTGACATGGCGCAATGCCGTACAGTGATATGTCCATCAGCTTGACTGTTCGGCGCTCACCACCAGCACAAGCTGCCTGTCTTTCTCTCAGCAGTAAAGGGAATTCCAGCTTATTGGCAATCTATAACTGAGCACTGAGGAGCCTGAATGCCAAGAAAACAATGCAAACCAGAGGCTGGCAGCCTAAAAGTCTCGGCTAAAATCAACGAGTGTGCTCTTAGAAAGCAATAAGCAGTATGCATAGTCTGGTGGTTTCAAAGTATGTGCTAAGTGAGCAAGCACTACGAATGCAAGCTAAGGAATCATGAGGTGCATCCTGATTGGAATAATGAGATGTATTTGAGTTTCTGTGTGCAAAATGATCTGGCAGAAGCAGTTGAATCATGGCAGGAGCTATTTTTTTTGTGGGCAGCTCAGTGTTAGCACTGCTGCCTCCCAGCACCAGGGACCCACATTCCATCTGTGTCTGTGTGGAGTTTGCACATTCTCCCCGTTCTCAGCATTGGTTTCCTCCTGGTGCTTTGGTTTCCTTCCACAGTCCAAAGATGTGCAGGTTAGGGTGGATTGGCCATGGGGACATGGTGGGGTGGGGGGATGGTAGTGGCTCTGGGTGGGATCTTCTTCAGATAGTCGGTGTGGACTCAGTTGGCCAAGTGGTCTGCTTCCTCACTGTGTGTTTGTATGTTTGTGTGTGTGTGTGTGTCTGTTTGTATGTGTATGAGTGATGTTGTGATGAGGCTGTTTGTGTATTTGTGTGTGTGACACACTGTGATAAGGCTGTGTGTGTGTGTGTGTGTGTGTGAGACGTTGTGGTGAGGTTGTGTGTGAGACGTTCTGGTGTGTGTGTGAGTGCATGTGTGTGAAGTTGTGGTGTGAGACGTTGTGGTGAGAGTGTGTGTGTGAGTGTATGTGTGTGAAGTTGTGGTGTGAGACGTTGTGGTGAGAGTGTATGTGTGTGTGTGTGTGTGTGTGTGAGAGAGACAGAAAGAGACATTGTGGTGAGGCTGTGTGTTGGCTGATGCTGATTATTTTGAAGGTTCAAGAAGAACAGTGGCTCTGGAACATGCAGCTACCTTGTTTGGAAGAAACAGTTGGATGACAGCTGAGGCGAGTCAGTGACGAGTTGGAACCGTTAGATAACTGCTCCAACTTTCTGTTGGGAATTTGCAGCATTATTCGAAAAAAGAAAGAAGATTAGAATTAGAAAAGGCATATAACTGAGGCAAGTTGAGGTATTAATGAGATACAAGTACATGGAAATAAGGTAGTCATTATTAAATAGTGAGATTCTAAAGTTGCCACTTGAAAATTGAGGGGACAGTCACAAGACATTTTCTCCACTTCAAGATTCTGTTATTTTTTCTATCTCACAATACATTTACAAATTTCTCACCACCGTTCATGCCACTTAAGATCTGGGGAAAATCTGCCCATTGATTCAGCTGAAATAGATGCTGGTGGCAGACTAATATTTTTCTGCTTTGCACCTAACCACACACATTCTTGAGATACAGGGCAGAAGGTAAATGGTTGGAGACCCAACAAACTGCATGAAAATTTTCCAGATATTTATTTCTTGGCCTTTGAATTGGAGAGTACATTAAATTCTGGTGAGCATTGATACACTTGCACTGAGAATTATGAGCACATACTTACCTCTACATTGAACAACAAAGAATAATGAACAAAGGACACTACAGCACATGAACAGGCCCTTCAGCCCTCCAAGCCTGCACCAATCCAGATCCTCTATATAAACCTGCCATCTATTTTCTAAAGATCCTTTTGCTCCCTGCCCATTCATGTATCTGTCTAAGATTCATCTTAAATGATGCTATCGTACCCACCTCTACCATCTCCGCTGGCAACACGTTCCAGGTCCCCACCACCCTCTGCATAAAGATCATCCACGCATATCTCCCCTAAATCTCTCCCCTCTCACTTTGAACTCGTGACCCCTAGTAATTGAGTTCCGCACTCTGGGAAAAAAGCTTCTTGCTATTCAGCCTGTCTATACCTTTCATGATTTTGTAGACTTCAATCAAGCCACCCCTCAGCCTCCATCTTTCTGATGAAAATAATCCTCCTATTCAACCTCTCTTCATAGATAGTGCTCTCTGTACCAGGCAACATCCTGGTGAACCTCCTCTGCACCCTTTCCAAAACATCCACATCGTTTTGGTAATGTGGTGACCAGAACCGTATGCAGTACTCCAAATGTGGCCGAACCAAAGTCCTATACAACTGTACCATGACCTGCCAACTCTTGCACTCAATACCCTGTCTGATGAGGGAAAGCATAACATATGCCTTCTTGACCACTTTACTGACCTATATTGCCACCTTCTTAGAATGATGGACCTGAACACCCAGATCGCTCTGTACATCAGTTTTCTCCAGGACTTTTCCATTTACTGCATAGTTCACTCTTGAATTGGATCTTCCAAAATGCATCACCTTGAACTTGCCCGAATTGAACTCCATCTGCCATTTCTCTGCTCAACTCTCCAGTCTATCCATATTCTGCTGTATTCTCTGACAGTCCCCTTCACTATCTGCTATTCCATCAATCTTAGTGTCATCTGCAAACTTGTTAATGAGGCAACCTACACCTTCCTCCAAATCATTTATGTATATCACAAACAACAGTGGTCCCAGCACGGATCCCTGTGGGACACCACTGGTCACAAGTTTCCATTTTGAGAAACTCCCTTTCACTACTACTCTCTGTCTCCTGCTGCCCAGCCAGTTCTCAATCCATTCAGCTAGAACACCCTTGACCCCATGCGACTTCATCTTCTCCCTCAGCCTCTCTTGTAGAACCTTATCAAATGCCTTACTGAAGCCCAAGTATATGACATCTACAGCCCTCCCCACATCAATCAACTTTGTCACCTCCTCAAAGAATTTTATTAGGTTTATAAGACTTGACCTTCCCTGCACAAAACCATGCTGCCCATCACTGATAAGCCCATTTTCTTCCAAATGGAAATAGATCCCATCCCTCAGTATCTTCTCCAGCAGCTTCCCTACCATTGTCATCAGGCTCACCGGTCTATAATTACCTGAAGTATCCCTGCTACCCTTCATAAACAAGGGGACAATATTAGCAATTCTCCAGTACTCCGGGACCTCACTTGTGTTCAAGGATGCTGCAAAGATATCTGTTAAAGCTCCAGCTATTTCCTCTCTTGCTTCCCTCAGTAACCTGGGATAGATCCCATCCAGACCTGGGGACTTGCCTACCTTAATGCCTTTTAGAATACCCAAAACTTCCTCCCTCCTTATGCTGACTTGACCTAGAGTACTCAAAGATCTATCCCTAACCTCAGTCCCTCTTCTCGGTGAATGCCAATGCAAAGTACTCATTAAGAATCTCAACCATTTTCTCTGACTCCACGCATAACTTTCCTCCTTTGTCCTTCAGTGAACCAGTCCTTTCTCTAGTTACCCGCTTGCTCCTTATATATGAAGAAAAGGCTTTGGGATTTTCCTTCACCCTGGAATTGGATACAAAATGCAGTCCAGCAAGAAAACAATCTTGAGGAGGCATCTTGGAACTCAAGGTGAACAATAATTATGTCTGCCCTGCCTTGAATCTATGGCAATCCTTATTGCAGTGGATACTATTTTAACTGCTTATTACATATATTTCATGAATTAACAATTTTACTTATGAATTCAAACAAATTTCCAGTAGTCAGCAAGCCACAATAGGGTAGCTTAATTCAGTAGCTGATCTTGTATTCACTTTACATTCATGATGATTTCTTTACTAACCCCATGAGTATACCTACAAAATGTAATGCCCTTAAAAGAACTTTCTGTCATCTCTCCCTTGTATCTGCTTTAATATGCTCAGTTGGTACAAAGGCTTTCACTATGTAAATCCTGCTTTGAAATAATAAAGTACTTGTTTATTGGTGGCACTACAGAGATAATATCATGAAACAGCAGGACCCCACTGGTGGCTATCAGCAGCATTTGTGATGAGTTGCTTCTATTTATGTGCATTTCAATCAAGCTCTTTTTCTCCTGTATTCAAATTCAACAAGACTTTCTTTTTCTAAATGATATTTTATCAGTTTGTTAAGTACTTCCTCGCTTTAGTTTACAGATTCTAAATCCCTAAAGCTTTCTGCTGACTGACAAAATTTAAATGAGATTATGAACAACAAGTCATCAACACCCTATCACCCTGCTCCATAATTCCAGTGGTTTCCAGCTTTAAATTATATTCCATCCACACCTTTGGACATCTGTGATTCTATTACAGTCCTTAGAATCAAATAAATACATCACCAGCTGGTGCATTTAAACCCTCTAGCTCAATTTTTTCCTTCAGTTGACATGGTAACAATTGTGAAGCCATCTCTTGGTAATACTCTTAATTGATAGTATAAATTATTTCTGAGATATTTGATTACAAAATGATGTACTGAAGCTATTTAGTGATCCCAGATCAGCTTTTTTTTTCAGATATGAAATTGCAACTGAGCTTCCACTGTGTTGCAGGTAGTGCTTCAAACATGAATTGTAATAACTAGACATAGTGCTTTTTGAAAGGTTGTGTTTTAGCGTGAAAAGCATTGGGGTACTTATATTTATGTGAAGTGGGCATAGTGTGTGATTATAATGGTTCTGATGTTTTTCTCTGCATGTGATGCTAAGATTTGTGCATTTATGTCGACACAGTACTGTACTCCATTAGAGAGCAATCTTCATTGTTATGCTGAACTGGTAGTTTTATATATATATATGACTCATAACTAAGGCACATGGAACTCTCATTTTGGAGTAGACAAGCTGGAAGGAAACCTGCCAAATTAGATGGTGCAAAGCATGCTTCCAAAATCTCAAATATTAAATCAAATCAAAATTACATAAAGACCTAATGCAGGAGATTCTCAGCAGCTGAGTAGCCAAGCATGCTAACTTTAATGTTGAAACATTGGTTATGATCAATTGCAGTGCTACACTAAACCCCATACCAATACTGTGTAATTATAGTTGAGTGCTTGGAATTCTGCCAGCATAAAATTATAAATTATTCTAAATATGCATATTCTCAATGCCTTTTTGATATGTACTCAGCACTGAGATAGCATACAACTCTTTGTGATTAGTGTGATTTTATATCACAAAATGAAAATTGCAACTGAGATCAGATTGGGGATCCTGTGAATCTGGACATGCTAGGAATATAAATAGTAAAATTGGGATCTTTTATGAATGATAATATATATGATGCTTAACAGTGAAGTGTTAAAGTCATTCTATTGTTTCAACTGGGCATTGTTAAACTGTTTATTTTCTGGAAGAACTCCAATCGCTCAACTATAATTATGTGACATTTGTATGAGCTTTCAGAGAACCATCGCAACTAATAGGATACATTGCTTGCCACTCATTTTGCTTTCCAGTTGCATCACTTGAGGTCACTGGCTTCACAGCCTATTAGAATCATAGAATCCCAACAGTGTGGAAACAGGTCTTTTGGCCCAACAAGTCCACACCCACCCTCTGAAGAGTAACCCACCCAGACCCATTTCCCTACCCTATTTCTCTGCATTTGCCCTGACTAATGCACTTAGCCTACACGTCACTGAACAGTCAGTCGCCTCAGGCTGGAATTGAACCCAGGCACCTGGCGCTGTGAGGCAGCAGTGCTAACCACTGAGCCACCATGGGCTATTTGTCATTAAGAAGGCAACTTGCATACCTTTTGGGCAGGATATTGGCCTTGTGGTGAAAGTTACCTGGAAGGGTAAATTTGTGCAATAGTAATCTGATCAAGGTATTCTGTCAGAAGGAAGATATTGCTGAATTCAAATCCAGTTTGTTTGATGCTGTTAACAGAACGGAATCAAAGGCATGTGATGTGGCCAACAATACCAAAATAATAAGCAATCTCAACCTGAAGTCTACTTTCCACTTAGACAATGGTCCTGTGGGGGTAATTTCAAAGAAAAGGGAAATTGATAGGTGAAAACAGTAGTGGTTCAGTGCAATTAAGAGCTACCCCTAAGATAGTACATGATTCAGCATAATGTGAAGTCAACAGCACAGTCTGAAGTTGAACAGGATCACTGGATTATATCCATTTGTACAAATATACTGTTATGTGTTTCAATTAATAATAATAAATATAAATAACAATAATGGCATTATATGTCCAAAGCAAAACTGGAGTCAATGGGAATGCAAGGGGAGGGGGAACTATCTGCTGATTGGAGACATAGCTAGCACAACGGAAGATTATTGTGGTTCTAAAGTTTTTTCATCTCAGTCTCTCATCTCTAAAGGAGTTCCTCAGGGTAATATCATGGACCCAACCATCTTCAGCAATGACCTTGCCAACATCATAAGGTCAGATTGGGAATGTTAATCGATAATTACATGATGTTCTGCATCGGTTGAGGTCCTCAGACATGACAGCAGTCCAAGTCCACATGTAGCATGACCTTGTCAGCTTCCAAGCTAGGGTTGATAATGACAAATAGCATTCGCATCACACAAGTGCTAGGCAATGACCATAAGAGAGAGCCTAATTATCACATCTTGATATTCAAATGCATTACGATCACTGAATCTCACACCATGAATAGCCCAGGAGTTACCATTGACTAGAAACTGAACTGGATCAAACATATCAATGCTATGGCAGTAAGAGCAAATCAGGGGCTAAGAATCCTGCGGTGAGTAACTTACTTTTTGATTCCCCATTATCTGTCCAGCATTCATAAGGCACAAGTCAGGAGTGTGATGGAATACTCCCCACTTGTTCATAACACATCCATCACCTTCAACGTGCAGTCTCTCCACCACAGTTGCACAATGGGAGCAAATCTCCTCTAACATCATTTTCCAAACCCATGACCTCTACCACCTCGAAAGATAAGGGCAACAGATACATGGGAATATTGTCACCTGCAAGTTCCCCTCTATGCCACTTGCCATCCTGACTTGGAAACAGATCACTGTTCCTTCACTGTTTTTGGTTAAAATGCTGGAACCTCCTTCCTAACAGCACTGTAGGTATAACCAAGGACCGGCCATGTTCAATAAGTAGTTCGCCACCAATTAGCAATGGCAAGAAATACTGGCTCAGCCAATGATGCCCACATCACATGAACAAATAAAAAGAAAATATTTGGTTGGTGCCACTATCTGATAAGTGCAGTATTGTTGAACATTAACCTGCAAATGGATTGTTGGGCTTGAGCTCTTTTTAGGGCTGTTTTAGGTCCATTTTCGGGTGCCTAAACTGGTTCTTTTGTGTAGTTATTAAATGAAATCAGTTACTCTTTTCCCATATCCCTGCCCATTTTAATCATTTATCTAAATCTTTTTCTGTATGTTTCCACTAAGTCTGCTGTGATTACTCTTTCAGGCAATGCATCCCTGATCACAACAACTGGAGGTATTAACAGAAATGATTCCTCATCCCTAGTGTCTTCTGGTTAATGACCATACTGTCATAAGAAATAATTTCTTTGTATTTACTCTACCAAAGCCATTCATAAACATCTCTCCTAACCCTTCTCAAACTTCTCTATGGAAGGAGAATAACTCCAGCTTTTCTAGTCTCACCACGTTGTCACATAACTGGTGACATTTTAATAAATCTCTTCTGCACTTTTCTGAAGATATTGACATCCTTCTTAAAATGTGAGGACCAGAACTGAAAATAGTACACCAGCTGAAGCCAACTCAGTTATTCTGTTAGCGCCTCTGAATATAGTGCCATATTGACAGCATCCTTTTCCCCTAGTGAAAACAGATGCAAGGTATTCATTTAGTATTCAGCCATGCCTTCTGCCTCTATAAGATCATCTTGTAGTTGGTTACTAATTCCTTGTACACTTCCTTTAACTAACCTTTCATTATTTATATAATTATTGAATGCTTTTGTACACTCTTATGTTAATTGCTAAACTAGTCTCATTTTATCTATGACTTCTGTCATTTCCTTTTTGAGATCTCCTGTCTACTTTCTGTATTTACCTTGATGCTTTACTGTCCTGTCAACCTTGGAATAAATTTAAAGTGGGTAAACCTCCGCCATATTGACCAGTCCCAGCTGCTACTCTTGGCAAGCACTTTATTCTATGAGGTAAGACCATAAGACCATAATACCATAAGACATAGGAGTGGAAATAAGGCCATTCGGCCCAACGAGTCCACTCTGCCATTCAATCATGGCTGATGGGCATTTCAACTCCACTTACCCGCATTCTCCCCGTAGCCCTTAATTCCTTGTGACATCAGGAATTTATCAATCTCTGCCTTGAAGACATTTAGCGTCCCGGCCTCCACTGCACTCTATGGCAATTCCACAGGCCCACCACTCTCTGGCTGAAGAAATGTCTCCGCATTTCTGTTCTGAATTTACCCCCTCTAACTCTAAGGCTGTGTCCACGGGTCCTAGTCTCCTCGCCTAATGGAAACAATTTCCTAGCATCCACCCTTTCCAAGCCATGTATTATCTTGTAAGTTTCCATTAGATCTCCCCTTAATCTTCTAAACTCCAATGAAAACAATCCCAGGATCCTCAGCCATTCATTGTATGTTAGACCTACCATTCCAGGGATCATCCGTGTGAATCTCCGCTGGACACGCTCCAGTGCCAGCATGTCCTTCCTGAGGTGTGGGGACCAAAACTGGACACAGTACTCCAAATGGGGCCTAACCAGAGCTTTATAAAGTCTCGGTAGCACAACGGTGCTTTTATATTCCAACCCTCTTGAGATAAATGACAACATTGCATTCGCTTTCTTAATCACGGACTCAGCCTGCATGTTTACCTTTAGAGAATCCTCGACTAGCACTCCCAGATCCCTTTGTACTTTGGCTTTATGAATTTTCTCACCGTTTAGAAAGTAGTCCATGCTTGTATTCTTTTTTCCAAATTGCAAGACCTCGCATTTGCTCACATTGAATTCCATCAGCCATTTCCTGGACCGTTCTCCCAAACTGTCTAGATCCTTCTGCAACCTCCCCACTTCCTCAGTACTACCTGCCTGTCCACCTAACTTCATATCATTGGCAAACTTCACTAGAGTGCCCCCAGTCCCTTCATCCAGATCATTAATATATAACGTGAACAGCTGCGGCCCCAACACTGAACCCTGCGGGACAACGCTTGTCACTGGCTGCCATTCTGAAAAAGAACCTTTTATCTCAACTGTCTGCCTTCTGTCAGACAGCCAATCCTCAATCCATACCAGTAGCTCACCTCGAACAACATGGGCCCTCACCTTGCTCAGCGGCCTCCCGTGTGGCACCTTATCAAAGGCCTTTTGGAAGTCTAGATAGACCACATCCACTGGGTTTCCCTGGTCTAACCTACTTGTCACCTCTTCAAAGAATTCCAACAGGTTTGTCAGACACGACCTCCCCTTACTAAATCCATGTTGACTTGTTCTAATCCGACCCTGCTCTTCCAAGAATTTAGAAACCTCATCCTTAATGATGGATTCTAGAATTTTACCAACAACCGAGGTTAGGCTAATTGGCCTATAATTTTCCATCTTAAAGGAAAATTCAGGCTGGTGTCTGCTCCTGGGGACTCAATATTTGCCTGCACATGACTGGACATTTCCCTCAGGATATGATGTACATGTTCTGCTGTGTTTTTCAATTCAAGTGATTTAATTGTGACAATATGTACTTCAAGAGTGATTTGCTTTGTCCTGTTTCTCTTAAAGAGAAGTGTTGTCAACCTGTGCTGAACTGTCTGCTTCACAGAAAGCAGAATAAATAGTTTTGGGATTTTATTTTTGATTAGACAAAAGAAGCATGTGTGGGTGGAATCAGGATCACGCATGTTGGCGTTGGGGGTTTTTGGAGTTGAAGCTGCTAGATACAGCTCTCTCTCTGTACAGCAAAAAGCTTGACTTCTCTATGTGCTGCCAGACATGTTTCAGTATTTCATTCTGCTGGACTAGAGTGAGAAGACAGCATGCAAGCAAATCTGTTTTGCTGAATTTGTCTTTGCCAAGGATGTGTTTATGTGATGTTATTATATTGAAACAGTGGATGAGTAGTTAAATAAACATTATCTTGTTAAGTATTTTGACAGAATCAAAGTTGTGGCAATCTTTTTTTTGTTTGTGTATAAATAAGGTATAAGTATAAAGAATGGTTTGCTTACAGCCTATTAGTATGACTAATTGAATCACATCTGGAACATAGAGCCTTATTTCTCTCCTCAGTTTACCTCTTGAATATTTAATAATTTTTTTAATGCTATCAGTGCCTTTTGACACTGGAATCAGTGCAAAAATCATCTAAGTAGGTGGGTTTTCATCCAATCAGGGACAGAAATAGGGTTTTCAACGGTAATCAGTGTATCTGGACCAATGTCACCCATGCCTTTAAATAAAATAAAACTTAGGGTCAAGACTATTTGCTTGATTAATTTTGAGGGCTTTTGTCTGGTCCATAACACAATTCCATTTCAAGAGGGAATGGCCTCAAAATGTTAAATTTTGCCTCTCCCTCCTTTGATGTTACCTGACCTGCTGAGTGTTTCCATCAATTTCTCTTCTTATTTTAAATTTCTGGCAGCTACAGTATTTTCCTATTGTTCTCAGTCTACAGTGGCCTAACCAGTAGTACTGAAAAATCTGGAGGCTATCAAAGAATTGTTAGTTTTTTTGTGTGTAGTTGTGTCTGCTTGTTGAGCTGGGAGGAGGAGGAATGATTCCATTGTACTACTGTGGGTCACCACAGGAGAAGTTTATAAAACAGAAGCCATTGCATTGAAATATAGCAGAAGCACTACATTCTCATAGCTGGGTTTGTACTAAACTTCCTGTGAAATAAAGACAAGGGAGCAGCTCTGAAGAGATCTCAGTCCTTTTGTTTCACTATGCTAACAACCTGCAGGATTAAAATAAAAGTAGAATCATGACTAATAATAATAACTTAATGGAATGTCTGGAGTTTTCAATTACTAAGCACAAAATGAAGTATTTTTCATTGTTTTACACCTATGAGATTTGAAATAAACAAAATCTTATAAGGGGAGATGAAGGTAAAGGAAGAATGTGCAAATTGCATTTAACACTTTGATGTGCACAAGAATACAAGTTTTCATTCAAAAGATTTAATATTTAAAAAGGTTACTGCTTAATCCTTTTTAATGTTCATATAGCCTAGAGCATCACTTAATGCCACTTGCACGAGTGTAAGTGGGTGGTGTGGGCTGGAGTATCAGAGCAAGATACGGCAGAGGAGGAAAAGCAACAGAGCGACATTGGTCCATATATTCTGATCAGGGTTGAGTACCTTATTTCTGTCGCTGCTTGGATTAAAACTTACCCACTTAATTTTAGATGGCTTTTACACTGGAGATTCGGGTGTCAAAAGACACTAATAATATAACAAAATTGTTAAATATTCAAGAGGTAAAATGATGAGAGGAATTAAGTAGGAACACTATCAGCAGAAAAAAAGTGCTAGGGATTTATTGAAATGTACAGAATACTGACAGGCATGGATGAGGTGATGCGAAAGAATAATCGGTTAAAGTCTCCTGGATCTGATGGATGCATCCTAGGATATTAAAGGAAGTATCTACAAAGGTAGAGGATATACTGGTTGAAATCTTCCAAGAATCCTTACATTCTGGAAATGTTCCAGAGAATTGGAAAGCTGCCAATCTGATGCCTTTACTTAAGAAGGGAAGGAGACTTTTAAAAAGTCAATTAGCTTCATGCCTATTATTAAGAAAACATTAGGGTCTATTATAAAGGGTGAAATAACAGAGATAGAGATTTGGGATAAGGGGGTGTACTCAAGTAAACAACCTTTGACTTTTGGTGTACCAGAGAGATCAAAGCAGCAATCACCAGATATAGGATCAGAATTAGGCCATTTGGCCAGTTTAGTCTGCTCCACCATTTGATCATGGCTGATATGTTTCACAACCCCATTCTCCTGCTTTCTCCCCATAATCTTTGATTCCCTTACTAATCAAGAAACTATCTCTGGTTTAAATACACTCAATGATGAGGACTCCACAGCCTGCTTCAGCAACGAGTTCAACAGACTAACCACCCTCTGGCTGAAGAAATTCCTCCTCATCTCAGTTATGAAGGGCCATGCCTTCAATGTGAGGCTGTGCCCTTAGTCTCTCCTACTAATGGAAACATCTTCTCCACATCCACTCTATCAAGGCCTCTCAGTATTCCACATGTCTCAATGAGACTTCTCCCCCCATCCCTCCAAGCAACCATAGTTATTTACAATATAGATTAATGTCTTGGATGAGGAAAGTGAAGGTAATATTGTCATGCTTGTGGATGACAGAAACAAATGGGAAAGCAAATGATGAGGATATCTGTAGAGGGTTAGAGACATGTAAAACGAGTGGGCAAAAATTGGCAGTGGGAACATAATGTGAAGTTCTGTTCTTCGTTAGGAAGCACAGAGGAGCTGAATATCATTAAAACAGAGTAAAAATGCAGAATACTGCTAAACAGAGATATTTAGGTGTCCTCATCCATAAATCACAAATGCTTGTATTCAAGATCAGTGAGTAATAAAGAACGCACCTTCATTTCAAAGGGAATAGAGTATTAAAGTAGTTTGTTAAGATACTATTCAGACCACAGCTGGAATAGTATGGACTATTTTAGGCCCCTTATCTAAGGAAAGATATATTGGCATTGGTGGCAGTCCAGAGAAGGTTCA
Organism: Chiloscyllium plagiosum; assembly: GCF_037043375.1. Classification (NCBI taxonomy): domain Eukaryota; kingdom Metazoa; phylum Chordata; class Chondrichthyes; order Orectolobiformes; family Hemiscylliidae; genus Chiloscyllium; species Chiloscyllium plagiosum. The sequence continues at coordinate 102,145,167 of NW_028270142.1, read as the reverse complement.
CCAAGCTGACACGGAGTATATTCAGACTGTTGGATGAATAGAAGGTCACAGGACATGAAACATTAGCTCTGTTTTGCTCTCTACAGATGCTACCAGACTTGCTGAGTCTCTCCAGCACATTACGTTTTTGTTTTAGACCTCCAGCAGCTGAAGTTCTTTGTTTTATTCCTGTCGATTCGGCCTGTACTCTTTGAAATACAGAAGAATGAGAGGTGACCTTATTGAAACATATCAAATTCCCCCTTGGGAGAGAATCCAAGATCAAAGTGCATTATCTCTAAAGAGGAGGTGGCCCATTTAACTCAGAGATAAAGGAGGAATTTCTCTCTGAAGCTTATGAATCTATGGAATTCATGACTACAGGCAACTGTTGAGGTTGTCAAGTATAGTCAAGGCTGAGATAGACAGATTTTTGATCAGTAAGGGAATGCAGCATTATGGATAAAAACAGGGAAGTAAAGTTGAGGATTATTAGATCAGCCATGATTTCATTGATTATCAGACTTGATGGGCTGAACGGCCTACTTCAGCTCCAATACTTTATGGTCTTATAGATTCCTGGGCAGATGTCTTCTGTTAAGAACCGTCAGTCATCAACAGTGCTGGTTATTGCTGAGCAGGTGCTACTTGATAGCACTGTTAATGTCCCATTCCATCACTTTACTGATGATTGAAAATAGACTGATGGGGTCCAGGTTGGATATGTCCTGTTTTTTATATATAGGACATATCCAGGTGATTTTCCACAGTGTCAGGCAGGTGCCAGTACCATATGGAACAGCTTGTCTAGAGGCACAGCAGGCTCTGGAGCACACTTCTTTAATACTATTGTCAGGGCCCATAGCCTTCAGTGGAGCGAATCGAATTGGCTTAAAACTAGCATTTGTGATGGGGTGACCAATGTGTCTCAGTTTTCTTTTTATTCATTCATGGATGTGTGTGTTACTGGCTGGCCAGTATTTATTGCCCATCCCTAGTTGCCCTTGAGACAGTGGTGGTGAGGTACTTGATTGAATCGCTGCAGTCCATGTGCTATAGGTTGACCCACAATGCCATTAGGGACAGAACTCCAAGAATTTGACCAAACAACACTGAAGGAATGACGATAAATTTCCAAGTCAGCTCAGTAATTAGCTAGGGGGGGAACTCCACGTGATGGTGTTCCCATGTATCTCCTGCCTTTGTCCTTCTAGATGGTAGTGGTTATGGATTTGGAAGGTATTGTCGAAGGGGCCTTGGTGATTTTCTGCAGTGCCTCTTGCAGACAGTACACACAGCTACTACTGAATGTCAGGGTGGAGGGAATGGATGCTTCTGAATGTGGGGCCAATTAAGCAGGTTGCTTCTTCCTTGATGGTATCAAACTTCTTGAGTGTTGTTGAAACTGCACCCGTTCAGGCAAGTGAGGAGTATTCCATTACACTCCTAACTTGTTCCCTGTAGATTGTGGTCAGGAAGTGAATTACTTGCTACAGCATTTCTAGCATCTGACCTGCTCTTGTAGCTCCTGTATTTATATGGCTGGGCCTGTTCCGTTTCTGGTCAATAGTAACCCACTAGATGTTGATAATAGGAGATTTGATGAAAGTAACACCATGGGAATGTCAAGAGAAAATGATAAGATTGTCTCTTATTGGAGATAGTCATTGCCTGGCATTTGTATAGTGTGATCGTTACTTGCCACTTTTCAGCCTACATTTGAATATTGTCCAGATCTTGCTGTATTTGGACATTGACTGCTTCAGTACCTCAGAGGTCGTGAATGGTGCTGAACATTGTGCAATCACCAGCGAACATCCCTACTTCTGACCTTATGGTGCAAAGATCATTGATCAAGCAGCTGAAATTGGTTGGGTCTAGAACATTCTCCTGGGGAACTCCTGCTGAGTCTCACTGCTCCAGAATCTAACTCCGATTTCTGACGACACGTGCAGCCAGACCTGCTGAGCGTTTCCAGCAATTTCTACTTTTCTTCCTGCAGAGATGTCCCAGAGCTGAGATGACTGACACAGTGGCTCAGTGGTTAGCACTGCTGCCTCATAGCACCAGGGTCCCAGGTTCAATTCCTGCCTCAGGTTACTGTCTGCATAGAGTTTGCACATTCTCCCTGTGTCTGTGCGGGTTTCCTCCAGGTGCTTTGGTTTCCTCCCACAGTCCAAAGGTGTGCAGGTCAGGTGAATTGCCCAAAGTGTTAGGTGCATTAGTCAGAGGGAAATGGTTCTGAATTGGTTACTCTTCAGAGGGTTGGTGTGGACTTGTTAGGCCGAAGGACCTGTTTCCACACTGTAGGGAATCTAATCTTAAAAAAAGGAAACAACAACTATCTTCCTCTGTACCAGGTATGACTCCAACCAGCAGAGAGTTTTCCAACTTTTCCTAGGGCTGTTTGATGCCATATTCAGTCTAATGCAGTCTTGATGTCAAGAGCTGTCACTCTCACCTCACTTCTGGAATTCCGCTTTTTTATCCATATTTGGTCCAAGGCTGTAATGAGTTCAGGAGCAAAGTCCCTGATAGAACCCAAACTGGATGTCATGGAGCAGGTTATTGCTGAGCAGATGCTGCTTGATAGCATTGTTGATGACACCTTCCATCATTTTACTGATGATCGTGAGTAAACTGATGGGATGGTAATTGACTGGTTTGGAGTTATCCTGCTTTTTGTGTACAGGACATACCTGGGTAATTTTCCACATTGTTGGGTGGCCACCAGTATTTGAGCTGTATTCAATCAGCTTGACTAGGGGAATAGTATGTTCAGGAGCAAACGTCTTCAGTACAATTATAAAACAGAGAATTAAAATAAAAAACAAAGAAGATTTGAAACAAGAACAGAAATTGCTGGAGAAACTCAACAGATCTGGCAGGATCTGCGGACAGTAAACCGAATTAATGTTTTGTGACTCTTCACTGGAACTAGTTATTAGCTTGGAAAAAGTGGTAGATTAGATTAGATTAGATTACATTACAGTGTGGAAACAGGCCCTTCGGCCCAATGAGTCCACACCGACCCACCGAAGCGCAACCCACCCATTCCCCTACATTTATCCCTTACCTAACACTACAGGCAATTTAGCATGGCCAATTCACCTGACCTGCACATCTTTGGATTGTGGGAGAAAACCGGAGCACCCGGAGGAAACTCACGCAGACACAGGGAGAATGTGCAAACTCCACACAGTCAGTTGCCTGAGGTGGGAATTGAACCCGGGTCTCAGGCGTTGTGAAGCAGCAGTGCTAACCACTGTGCCACCGTGCCGCCCACAATGGTACTTATGGTGAAAGTAAAGATGGGGGGAGCGGGTGGTGGAGTGGGGGAGTGGGGGGGGTTGAGGGGGGAGGGGGGGTCGTGGTAGTGAAGATGAATGATGAGCAGGTACGTAGAGTTGGAGCCCAGACAGAGAGTAATATGATAGGGGTAAGGTAAACTAGAACATTATTAATAATTTTCAGGTCAGGACAGAAGCAAATACTTTCCCTCCAACTGGACCCCATCTTCTAGTCTTTTACCAGCACCAAACCTGTTCATTGCCATCTGTCCACACAACATCTAATGCCTTAATTCCTCTGCTCCCCCTTCATCCACTGCCTCTGAAATGACTGCACTTATGCTTCCTGACCCAACCCTGACTTTGTAATTAAGCTTGTTGACAAGGCTGGTGCTGTTGTTGTCTGGCGGACTGACCTGTACATTGCAGAGGTTGTGCGCCAGCTCTTAGACTCTCCTCCTATTGCCCCCCACCCAGGCCATGACCCCATCAATGAGTATCAGGCTTTTGCATCCGCAATGCTAACCGACCCTATCATCTCCGGGTAGCTCACCCGCAACAGCCTTCCAGCTCAGAGACACCCAACCCTTGCACAGCCCACTTCTACCTTCTGCCCAAATTCCACAAACAGGACAGTCCAAACAGACCCATTGTTTCTGCCTGTTCCTGGCCCACAGAACTCATCTCTTCCTACCTCAAGTCTATTTTTTTCTCCCCTGTCCAGTTCCTTCCCAATTACATCCCGATTCCCCTGAAGTTTTATAGCAGTTTCAGAATTTCCAGTTTGTGGCCTCCAACTGCCTCTTCTTCACCACAGATGTGCAATCCCATTATATGTCCATCCCCACTCAGGATGATCTCAGAATTCTCTGCTTCTTCCTGGAAAAATGGCCTGAACCGTCCCCATCCACCAGCACTCTCCTCCACCTGATCATTGCCTTCCTCACTCTGAACAACTTCTTGTTTAACTCGTCTCACTTTCTTCAGATCAAAGAGGTCCTCAAATGGGTCCTGTTTATGTCTGTCTCTTTATGGGGTATGTGGAAGATTCCTTGTTCCAGTCCTACTGTTACCCCACCCACGACTCTTTCTCTGGTATATCAATGACATAAATAGTGCTGCTTCTCTCTCTCTCATTTGGAATTGGAAAAGTGTATCTATTTTATTTTAAATTTTCATCCTGCTCTCACCTTCACCTGGTCCATTTCTGACTTTTTCCTCCCCTTTCTCAGCATCTCTGTTTCCATTTCTCGGAATTGACTGGATGCCGATATACACCACAAACCCACCTACCACCAAGACTATACAGAAAGCAGGGTGTGAGGATGTAAGGACTCCATCTCATTCTGCCAATTTCTTTGTTTGTTCTGATGAGGTCACCTTCTACATGGGGTCCTCAGAAATGTCCACACTTTTCCTCAACTGAAGATTTGCTGCTACTGTGGTTAACAAGGATGTCAGCCATGTCCAGCCCATCTCCTGTACTTCTGTCCTCACCCCTTCCCTTCCCTTCCCTCCTGCAACAGCAGTAAAGTCTCTCTGGTCTTTACTTGACCAACCCACCAGCCTTCACATCCAAAGGATCGCAAGCCACCATTTCTGTCACTTCCAATGGGATGCCATGACGAGACACACATTCCCCTCCCTTCCATTGTCAGCATTCTACAGGGATCATTCCCTTTGGAACACACTGATATACTCCTCCTTCATTCCCAACATCTCCCCATAATCCTATTGGCACTTTCCCACGCAATCCCAGAAAGTGTAACCCCGTGCCAATTTACTTCCTCTCCCCACACCTCCCATCTCACTCTCACTCTGACTCTCTCACACCCCTCCCCTTTTGCACCCACTCTCCCACTTCAGCTTCCGAATAAATACCACTTGTTCCTAACCACTGAGGGTTCTGGTGAAGAGTTATCAGTTTCAAAACATTAAATCTGCTTTCTTCCCCCAGATGCTGCCAGGCCAGCGAAGTTGAATTGAATTGAATTGAATTTATTGTCACATGTACTGAGGCACAGTGAAAAGCTTTGTCTTGCGAGCAATACAGGCAGATCACAGAGTTAAATAGCATAGATAAGTAAATAATAGGTAAACACCAGCAAAAACAAAAACACAGGTACAGACAAATGTTAAGTGTTTGAGTGTCCATTCAGTATTCTAACAACAGTAGGGTAGAAACTGTTTTGAAACCAGCTGGCGTGTGTTCAGGCTTCTGTACCTTCTTCCTGATGGTAGAAGTTGTAGAAAAACATTGCCAGGGTGGGATGGATCTTTGAGAATGCTGGTGGCCGTTCCTTGACAGTGGGCCTGGTAGATGGATTCTATAGATGTGATTGTCCGGGCCAAGTTCACCACTCTCTGTAACCGTTACCGATCTTGAATGATACAGTTGCCATACCAGTAGTGATACATCTAGACAGAATGCTCTCGATGGTGCACCAATAAAAGTTGGCAAGGGTATTTGCCATCGTGTCAAATTTCCTCAGCTGCCTGAGGAAGAGATGTTGTTGGGCCTTTGTAATCAGTGATCTTCTTGAAGAGTCCAAGAAAGCTTGTTGTGGATGACCACTCCCAGGAACTTGACACTATCCACTCGTTCCACCTCTTTGCTGTTAATGTGTAGGGGGACATGAGTAACATCCTGCCTAAAGTCAATAATGAGTTCCTTAGTTTTGCTGGCATTGAGAGCTCCGTGTGCCATTTTTTGAGCTCTTCCACTTCCTGTCTGTAGTCCGTTTCATCGCCATCTGAGATTCGCCTGACTATGGTGATGTCATCAGCGAACTTGTAAATGGCATTAGTCTGGTATTTGGCGATGCAGTCGTGGGTATACAGTGAGTACAGTAGGGGGCTGAGTACGCATCCCTGGGGGCTCCAGTGTTGAGTGTTAGCGAGGATGAAATATTGTCCCCAATCTTCACTGATTGTGGCCAGTGGGTCAGGAAACTGAGGATCCAGTTGCAGACAGTGGGGCTTAGTCCGATATTATGAAGTTTAGTAATCAGTCTTGAGGGGATAATAGTGTTGAAGGCCTGCTGCAGGGAGAGGTTGAAGATGTCTGAGAAGACCTGTGCCAGTTGATGCTCTGAGTGCACGGCCTGGTACTCCATCTGGTCCCATCACTTTCCTTGGATTCCGACAAAGGAAAACTGATCTGACCTCTGATACAGTAAATGTTGGGATAGGTTCGTCAGGACTTGTCAGAATAGGTGTTACCTCTCCGATGAAATTTTGCTCAAAGCGAGCATAGAAGGCATTGAGACGATCTGGGAGGGATGTGTCATCGTCTGCTATCGTTTTAGAACCTGTGATGTCATTCAGTCCTTGCCATAGTCGCCGTGTGTCTGTCTGGGTCTCCAGTTTGGATCGGTATTGGTCCTTGGCTGTCTTAATGGCTCTGCAAAACTCATACTTGGATGCTTTATTCCTTGGAGTTTCTTCAGCAATTTCTGTTTTTGTCTTCAGTACTATTGCCGAATGTTGTCAAAGCTCATAGCCTTTGCAGTGGTCAGTACCTCCAACTGTTTCTTGATACCATGTGGAGTCATTTGATTTGGCTGACACTCAATCTACTTGGTCCACCTCCTTTCCAAGGATCAGTTCCAACAATGCATATGTTCTTATTAGACTGGACATATACTGCTGTAGGAAATTCTCTTGACTGGGGAGGCAATGGCCTAGTCGTGTTATCATGAGACTGTTAATCCAGAGATACTCTGGAGACCTGTGTTAAAATCCCATCATGACAGATGGTAGAATTCGTATTTAGTTTTTTTAAACAATCTGAAATTAAGAATCTAATGGTGACCATGAAACCATTATCGATTGTTGGGAAAAATCCGTCTGATTCACTACTATCCTTTAGGGCAGGAAATTGCTATCCTTACCTGGTCTGGCCAACATGTGACTCCAGATCTGCATTCTGTTCTCTTGATCTGATGTACTTATGTAGTTATGATTTGTCTAGTTAGCACGGAATACAATACTTTTCACTGTATTTCAGTACATGTGACAATAATAAATCTAATCAAAGATCCATGATAACATGGTTGACTCTTACCAATTAAGGACGGGCTGGAAATGCTGGCCTAGCCAGTAATGTCCACACCCTGTGAATGAATTTTTAGAAATTTAGGAATACTTGCCCCTTGCTGCCTCGCACAATGGCAGAAGTGGGGACTGCAGATGCTGGAAATTAGAGTCAAAATTAGAGTGGTGCTGGAAAAGCACAGCATTCCTAATGAAAGGCTTATGTCCCTAACATCGATTTTCCTGCTTCTCGGATGCTGCCTGACCTGCTGTGCTTTTCCAGCACCACTCTAATCTTGTCTCTCACAATACCAATATCTTAATCTATATATGGATATCTGAAGACCCCCATTATAACTAAGCTGTTAATTTGATATTTCTCTATCATTTCCCTGCATGTTTGCCCCTGTTCATCTTTCCACTGTTTGGGGTTCTGTAAACTACACTTAGCGATGCAATTGTACGCTTTTAATTCCTTAGCTCCAACCAAACTGACTGCGTCCATAAACCTAACATTGTTCTCCAACACTCCCTAACCAATGCAGTTACCTTTCCTGCTTTTTCACATTCCTGAGCAAACAACACCAAGGAATATTTACGACTCAGTCCTGCCCTTCAGGTGCTGCTATCGCACAGCATCATATTTCCACATTGCAACCTGCGTCTTTGATTCCTCAACCTTATTTACATGCATGCACATTAACTCTGTTTTTAACTTAATTTCCTTTTCCCTTCAACTGCCTTCACCTAACTCTGTTTTAGTGCCAACTGCATTCCTGAGTATTTTGCAAACCCTGGTATTTTCCTCTCCTATTGTTTCTGAGTTCCTACATTCCTTCCACGTTAATTTAAAGGACTCCCAATGACAGTAGCAAAACATCCTGCAAGGACCTCAGTCCTAGTTCTGTTCAGATACAACCTATCAGGCTTGTTCAGGTACCATTTTCCTCAGAGCCAGTGCCAGTGACCCAGAAATCTAAAGCCCTCCCTCCTGCTCTGTCCCTCCAGCCATGCATGCATCTGGCCTAGCCTCCTACAACTGTACTCTCTTGCACCTAATACTTAGAGTAGTCCAGAGCTTACTACATTTGAGGTCCTGCTTGCTAACTTTCGATCTCACTGGCTGCGTAGATCAAATTGCTTGAAAGAATAGAATGCAGAGTAGTAGGAAGGGTAAGGAAATACACATTAAGATTCTAGAGTTGAATTCAAATAACAAATATAATTATTATACACACTTAAATAATATAAGCCTAAACAATATAGACCAAACATGTAAACTGAAAATGTAAAATAATGATCAACCTGAGAAAAATATGACAAACAAGGTATAATTAAACATTCCACAGACTGAACTTTAATTAGATGATATAGTCAAGACAGATCCTAGCTAGACTTTAGTAAGACTGTGCATCACTAAATTTCATTAAAACTTTGTTTCTTCTTCAAGGAATTCGAATGGTTTGATTTTTGAAGATCTGGTTTTGAAACGCCACCAAAGACTTTACAATGAAATCTGCTTTATCAATAGTTCATCACTCTCTTTGCCATAGTTCAAGTTCCCTAAGACATCGGAGACTGCTGTCAAGAGTCTAATTATTGGTAGAATTTCAGTTTTATCAAACACCTGGCATCATTGAGCTGCTTTAAAGTTCTTTAAGCTTTAATATTACACAAATTTATCAAGCAAATGCTGTTTGTGGACTTCTTTTATAGCTGCACTGATGACTTAACCATTCCCAGAGATTCTCCCTCTTTAACTGGAGTCTGCTTTCATGCTGCATGAAACCACCTCTTTGCCTCAGCACTTTCCCTGCAAGCATTCACTCAGATCAATTTAAACCAGAGAATCTTGTTATACTCCATCTATCTCCATGATAACGTAGTCTGCTCTACTCTGTGCTTAACCTCAGTATTAGGGTTCACTGAATGCTTTTAAAATAATAGAGTTCTAACTCCTTCTAGACCATGATTGCTTCAAACCTTTTAGACTGTCTCTCTGGCAAAGAAAGCCACCAGAACTTTTTTTATAATTCCATCTCTTCCATCTGATTCTGTTAAACAAACATGGGTGTATTAGATGTTCTGACAATCACTAAAACTTAGCATTTTAGTTACGTTACCTTACTAGCTGTTAAAGAAAAACAGCTGCAGCATTTTAGGTACATTGGACTTCAATGTGTTTCAATGTCATTTGTCTCATTTCTACATTTAAAACCTTAACTCCTAAAATTAAATATGATTTAGTAAATGATGCAGTAAAACACATGAGCCATGATCTAGATATTCAGATCAGTTCGTAAAATGAGCACTACCTCTTTTAAAAAAAAAATCTGTTTGTACAATAGTGCATTGAAATCGACAGTGGAGCAAGAAAAATAATGTTTCATATATCTACATGTGGGAAGATTTATTGCTCTTCAGCGACTTGTACAAATGCATCTGTAAGACTCAGTTTGACAATACTGTAGCCCAATTTAGTTTCTCCATTTTATATTATTGAATTTGTTCTGCAGCCTTTTTCAATCACTTTTCATTTTGTGCTACAGAATTGAGTTTATAATATGTTTTATTTCCACTGACCTGGGCACCTGCTTTTCTGAATGAATATCAATGCAGCAAAAATAAATTAGGAAAGGCCACATCAAGAAAAGCTGTTCTAAAGAACTGTTTTGATATGGCTTTTGTTAGACATTTCCCATCGTTATCTGGTTGCATTTCCACTGTAAGGCTGATGAACTTACGATGAGTTGAAATGCAGTGATATTTTTGCTGTTCTTTCCACAGTTCATTGTGACTTTTTTTTATCAGCAATAGAAATAGAGGGAGACTGAATTAAACAGGAGCTGCTGAACTGGGATCTGCGATAACAATACAAATGGATTTTTTGGACAGAGAAAACAGCTGTCTCCATTATTTGAATGCTTCACCTTTCTCCACTCCATTAATTGCTTCTTTGATCACAGACTGAGGTGGAGAGGCTCTGATAAGGAATAGGTTATTAGGAAAGTAGCCTAAAGGAATAAATCGGACCCACTACTTGCTGCAGGAGATGAGATAAACCCGTAATGCTAGTGAGTGTGAGTGGTAAATAGCGATAGGGCTTCATTCTCTCCTGAACATCTTGCAAAGGAAGGAGAGCAAGGCAGCAGCACTATGAAAGTTAATACAGGATATACATTTAGCTATGAGGGATGGATGCGGATAAGAATCCCATGAAGAATTTTGGGCCCTTTGAATGGCTTACACAATTTTTTTTTATCAAACGACGTTGCAATATTTTGTAGAAACGGTTTCTGATTCGTGTTGTGTATTAAGCACAACTGGAGGCTTTCAATAAAGAGGAGAAAATGACTGTTAAATTTGTCCTTCAAGACATTAATAACAGCTCTCTTTGAAGTGTGGTAAAGCTAAATTGCTGGAATTAAATTTGATTGAATCTAAGCCTGTTTATTCTTGATTTTTAGGGATCAAGCAATGCACAATTTGTAATACTTCGCTGGAAATATTAAGAAACTCACTATCTTGTAATCCGTTCTGTCCATGAATGCTACTGGAGGGGACAAGCCATATTGGTTTGTTGTTAATGTACTGGAAAGAGGTGCTATAGAGAAAACAGTTAATATTAAATTATGAACACAAGGTTATCTTTCCGTTGCACATGCTCCAGTGCCCTAGGCTGGAGTAATCTGCTAATAGCATGCGATCAAAATTACACCATTAAGGAACTGAAGCTGCACATATTTTGCAGTCTGAGTGATGTAGGAAGCTCAGTTTTTCATCATTCAGACTGCAGTTAATTATCTGTGGTGCTAAAAATTGATGTGGGGCATAAGTTAGAAAGAGCTAGTACTAAAGCACATAGCAAATGGCTGCAGGCAGGGACAGAAGGACATACTTTTGATGACTAATCCCTCATGACATTGCACCAAATGCTACCCTTCTACTCAGTTTCACATCAACCTCAAATATCTTAAGAGATCTCTTCACTTACATAGGTATCTGCAGGGAGATTTCGAACAATGGGTCATGCACTAAGTAAAAACGTACATGACATCTACAGCAAAGCTCTCTTCAAGTGCTGAGGTACATTTGTAGTAACCTGTATTGCAAGGTTCATTCCACCCTTTGTCAAGCAGTTCAAAGTCAGACACATACACAGAACTGGAGCGACAAATTATTGATTTTTTTACTTGAATTCATTTCTCAGCTTCTCTAGACAGCTTGCTGAATGCCTGACTATTCTCAGTGATGACTCTCTCTAAGAGATTAGGAGGTAGGCTTTCCATTTGATGCTCACAATTTGTTTTGGTTAATTCATGAAGAAGTCTGCACATATAATAAATTGAATTTTCAGAATCGGTAACAAGGATCTAATTCATTGCCTCTCTCGTAACCTGAGTAACATACTTGTAAAAATATTATCTAACATACGGTAGGTTAATTCCATTAAAGATATATTACGGTATAGAAAAAGTATTGAAAAGGTGGAAGATTTAATGCTGAGGATATTTTACACAAATTAAAATATAGTTCTGTCACTAATGTACTTGCAATTAATCTTTTCTAACTGGACCTCAAAAATTAAGACAATTGTTGAAAGTTAACTGGTATTAACTCCTCATCACTAGCACTCAATTCACCCCATATTAAACTGATTAAGATGAAAACCTCCTGCATTTCTTTAAACTTATCGTTATCTATATCCTGAAACTCATTTTCTTGTTCTACTTTCTACGTTCACCTGCAACAGGTATAAGGAGTTCATGAATTTATCACCAAACATGATGTAATCGTTCCTCCCCATGTCCCTCTTTCCACTAACCTAATCTCAAAATGGGGCCATCCTTGTTTCTCTATTTGAACCCTAAATTTGTGACCCTGGAAAGGTGGGGCCCCTCACATGTGAGTATTAAAGTAGCCTGACATTAATTTGGATCAACTACTTGGCTAGTGTATATGAACCTGCGGCTACCAAAAGAAATCGCTCTCCTTTTGCCATTGTTTCCTGCACTGTGTGGCCATTTTTCATGCTCTCAATCACCTTCAGTTTCAAAAGGGAACTGTACAGGCTACTCATGTCTGAAATCGACCTGTTTCAGCACATGCTATTAAATGAACAAAAAATACTTCAGCACTATTCCCTATAGACTTTTAAAACCTCCACTCAGTGCAAGAAAGCAAGTAGAATTGTATGAGAAGCCAGAAAAAATAATCCAGCAACAAAGCATAAAATAGTTCATGAGCCGTTTTAATTTCTTCCATGCTATTTAATGTCATATTCAGCTGTGCAAGGTTGAGACAGAAGCAAGTTGGAGGGTGGCATTCCAAAGTGGCAGTGTTTGTGTCAAATAAATGCTGCACACTAACTGATGTCATAACCTGCCTGTTCTGTACCTTGGTAGTAGTCACTAAGTGCTTGTATGCAAGGCCTTTACCAAGATGGTATCTGGCACACTGCCTTTCAAAAGTGTGTGCACATATTTCAGACACCATTTTCTACCATTTAAGAGGTTGTACTTGGCCAAACAAATAGTTGCATCAGAATCCATTTTCTCCTACAATGGCTCAGTTCATGTTAATGTAATCCTGGAGAAAGTTCTTATTGATCTGCAATTTGGTGTTGGTGAAGCAGCCAGACATCACATTAATTCAGTTCACACCTTCCAGAAACTGCAGCATTTTGCTCTTGACATCAGTTTGAGGTGAGTGTTATTACCATGCATGGAATGGTAATGCAAATTGATGTCATAAATATAGATAATGCCCTCAAAGTTGTATCACATTGAAATTGGGACACAATCATTTTGTCTCACTAGTTTCACATGTCAAAGCATGCAGAGGTATGAAGAACAAATTATAAACAACCATGCTGGTAATAGAAGAGGAGGGGAAAATGCCAAAGATAGTTTGGGAAAATGATGGAATGGACATCTTTCTGAAGGATGCCCGAAGGCTTAGGAGAACAACGTGGGTTAATATGCCCCAATTACACGAGATGTTGTTGATGACATGAACAGCCCAACTACTGAGCAGGATGGACTCTAGCTTAAATGATAAAAAGAGGTAGTGACAAAATTCAAAAATTGTTCTCCTGACCAGCTTGAAACTCGCGAAGACTGTTGCAAGGTGTGGCAGTTAATTTTGCACATAGTCAGCCTCAGAAACAGTATTCAGTATCATGGAATCCCTACAATGTGGAAGCAGGCAATTTGGTCCATCGAGTCCACACCGACCCACCAAAGTGCATCCCACCCAGACCCATTTGCCTACCCCATCCCTTTAACCCTGCATTTTCCATGGCTAATCCACCTAGCTCGCACTTCATTGGACACTATTAATAATTCAGCATGGCCAATCCACCAAACCTGCATGTCTTTGGACTGTGGGAGGAAATTGGAGCTCTCAGAGGAAATCTATGCAGACACGGTAAGAACGTGCAAACGCCACACAGTCGCTGTGAGGCAGCAGTGCTAACCACTGAGCCACCATGCTCAGTAATCTGAAAATAATTTTTTAAAATCTATTTTTGTGATATGTAATGGCTATGAATAGAGGGAAAACCACCCCTGCTCTTTTTCAAATACTGCCATGGGATTTTTTTTTGAATTCAAATGAGACTTGTATATCTCAACCAAAAGATGGTCCAAACCTCCCTCAGTATTGCCCAGGAGTGTCAACGTAGGTTTTTGTGCGAAAGCTAGAAGACCCAAAAAGAAAAAAAAAGTTGTTACCTTACCTTCATCCAATATCATGCAATTGCAGTCATTGAACCCTTTAAATAATGCTGTCAATTATTGTTTTCAGCCCAGCGTTTTTGGGCTGTTTGAAGACAGAGGGCAGTGACATTAACTTAGGCTCCAATGAGCCTACACCTGGAGTATTGCATGTCGTTTTGGTCTCATTTTCTGAGGAAGGATGTCTTGGCTTTGAGAGGGGTGCAAGAAAGGTTTGCCAGACAGATTCATATAATTGCAGACTAACATATGAAGAGGCTCCAGTTCAATTATGGTTGTATACACTGAATGTTTGAAGAATGAGGGGGATCTTGCAGGCTCCTAACGGGATTATAATTCTAACGGGATTAGATGTGGTAATTGTAGGAAGGATGTTCCTGATGACTGGAGAGACCAGAACTAGGGCTCACTGTCTAAGGGCATTGGATAAACCATTTAGGACCGAGATGAGGAGACATTTTTTCACCCAGAGAGTGGTGAACCTATGTAATTCACTGCTACAGAACATGGTTGAAACCAAAGCATTGAATGTTTTGAGGAAGGTGTGTGGTACAGTTCTTAGGGTTAAAGGGTTCAAAGAGTATAAGGAGAAATCAGGAATAGGGTGCTGAATTGTATGACCAGCCACGATCATGTTGAATGATAGAGCAGGCTTGAAGGGCTGAATGGCCTACTCCAGCTCCTAGTTTTGATTTTACAGTTTATATGCTTCTGGGAGATATGAGTGGGAATTCTAAATCCTCTACCCATACAGAGAATGAATAAAACATTGAAGATCATAGTTGATTTTACTGTCCTGACATTATCATTGAGTTATGTGAATGCCTTTCTCTGTTACCAAACTAATTAGCATTGCCAATGTATTCAGTGCTTGCCACTTATGTCGGGAAGTAACAATGATGTTAGAGGAATGAGGTTTCTCAAATTGGGAAGAATTAACTAGAGAGGTTCTGCAGCTGATTGACATAACCATGCATTACGTGGAAATGCATTTATCTAATAGAACAAAAACAGGTATCCAGTCAACTATTGAACAGAATTACAGAGTCATTACAGTGAAGAATGGGATCAGTCAGTCCATTGTGTTTGGCACCTGTTCTCCATACCATTTTCCACCTTTGTCCCCATAACCCTCCACTTTGTTCCTTTTCAAGTGACACTCTATTTTAAAATGCATCAACTTAACCTGCCTTTACCAAAGTCTCAGGTTATTAATTCTAGGTCCAAAATACTTGTTGCATAGTAAAGCTTTTATCTCGTATCACTTTTGCTTCTTTTGTAAATTATCTGAAGTCAGAGCGAGAGGTAAGTCAGAGAGGAATCAGGAGGCCTACATGTACTGACCAATTGCAGCATGATGTCACCAGTGCAGGAAAGGCAGCTGATTGGTGAATAGGTTTGGTCAAGATTTCCAATCTTTGCTTTTCTGAGGAAAAAGTCATTAAATTTTTACAGTGTGTCCATATTTATTCTCCAAGTTAACAAGCAGTTTTAGAGTAATGGGATGGCAGATCAGAAGGGCCGAGGAGAGAGTCTATGTTACACAATGGGTGAGGTCAGGGACATCCCATATGTCCCAGAGAAACACATCAGCAGCAAACTGCACAAACTTGAGCTCTTTAGCAGCATTTGGTGTCAATGTTGTGCATCCACGAGGGGGAGGACTAAGTGGATAGCACGTATAGAGAGGTGGTCACAACGCAGACTGGAAGCAAACAGGTAGAGAGGGAAAAGACAGTACAAGGAAACTAGGCAGGTAGTGCAGTTAACCCCTGAGTGTACTGTGCTTGCTAATCAGCATTCCACTTTGGTAACTGTTGAGAGTGATATCTTTGTAGGGGAGTGCAGCCAGAGCCAGATCCATGGTGCATGGGCGACTCAGCTGGACAGGGGAGGAGGATGGAATATAGAAGAGTAATGGTAATAGGGGATTCCATAGTCATAGGGTCATACAGGCATTTCTGAGGAATTAAATGTGAATCCAAGACAGTGTGTTGCCTCCCTGGTGCCAGGATTAAGGATGTCTTGGAGCAGCTGCAGGAAATATTTCTGGCATAAGGGAATCAGTCAGAAGTTGTGGTCCTCATTGATACATACAACATAGGTATGGAGAGTCATGAAGCCCTGAAAGCAGATTTCAGTGAGTTTGGAAGGAAATTAAAAGCAGGATCTCCAGACATCAGTAATCTCAGGAGTACTGTCATTGCCACATGCAGGTGAGCTTAAGAATAGGAGAATTCATTAATCGAGCACATGGCTGGAGAACTGGTGGAGGAAGGAGGGCATCAGATTTGTGAGAAATAAGGAATGGTTCTGAGCCAGTTAGAACATGTACAAGCTGGATGGGTTAACTGTAATGGGATTGATATAGTCACAGATAGATTTACCATATTAATGATGTGGGTTAAACTAGCTTGTCTAGGGGAATGGGTATTTGGGGAGTAACCCAAATTGCAAGGAAATAAAGATGGTAACAGAAAGTCTATAAGACACGAGAAACTACAAGACAACTGTAGAATAACAAAAGAAAAAGAAATAAGGCACTCCACCTGGATGTATGCAACATTCACAACAATAAAGGCATAAAGATAGTTATGAACCAATTGCCATTGCAGAACCATGGCTGCATGATGACCAAGACTGGGAACTGAATATTTAATGATCTTCGATAATTGGGAAGGACAGGCAAGAAAGACAAGACGTTGCAGTTCTACTGTTAATGAGGATGGGTTCAGTAAAATAGCAAGGGAGGATCTCAATCAAAAGAATAAAGTTTGGAATGTGTTGCAGTGGAACTAAGAAACAGCTAGGAGCAACGGACATTGGTTGGAGTCATATATAGACCAGCAGATAATAGTGGTGGTGAAGGTATGGTATTAAACAGGAGATGAGAGAAATATGTTTTGTTTATTCAGTCACAGGATGAAGGTGTCATTGACTAGGTCCAGCATTTATTGTCCATCCCTAATTGCCCAGAAGGCAGTTAAGAGTCAACCACATTGCTGTGCGTCTGCAGTCACATGTAGGCCAGACCAGGTAAGTTTATCCAAGCATTTATCCAACAGTTGACAATGGACTTGTGGTCATCATTAGACTCTTAATTCCAGAAGTTTTTTAAATTGAATTCAAATTCCACCATCTGCTTTGGCAGGATTTGAACCCAGATTCCCAGAACGCTGAATTAACAGTCCAATGATAATACCACCAGGCTATCGCCTCTCCTGTGTAGCATGTAGCATGAGTAATGCAGTAACCATGGGCGACTTAACTCCACATATAAGAATAAGAATATAAAAACCAAGGGCAGGAAAAGACAAATCAGTGCCTCGAGCCTGTTTCACCATTTAATATAATCATGGCTTATCTCACCTCAGCCTCAACATTTACTTCCTGCCTGCTCCCCAAAACCCTTTAAACCATTACTCAATAAAAATCTGTCTATCTCCTCCTTAAATTTCTTCAGTTTCCTGGCACCCACCACACTCTGGCGTAGTGAACCCCACAGATTCATGAACCTCGGAGAGAAGTGGTTCCTCCTCATCTTTGTTTTAAATCTGCAAATCCTCAATCCAAAAATGGGACTTCTCATTCTAAATTGCCCCACAAGAGGGAACATATGCTGTCTTTTGCATCTGAGACACCTCAATTAGATCTCCTCTTATCTTTTTAACCTTTAGTGAGTATATAGCTTTTTAAAATATTGAGCATTTCCAAACATGTGGCACGCAGAGTTGAATCAGACCCAACATTTTATGTATAGTTTGAATTTAATTGCTTTGCTTTTCTATTCTGCACCACATTGATTTATGAGCTTTATGAGCCTCTCTCTCAAAGTATCTTGCCACCTTCAAACATTCATGCGCATATTCCTATATATGTTTCCTGCACTATCATTATACTCATTGCTTCATATTGTCGCTGCATTCCTCAGAACAAGCTTCACGTTTCTCTGCATTAACTTTGATCTGTTACATGTCCAGCCATTCCACCAACTGACTATGTACTCTTGAAGTTCTACACTATTCACCTCCTAGTTCACAGTAATTTCACCTTTCTTATCATTCTCAACTTTCGAAACTGCACCCTGTACACCAAAGTCCAGGTTATACATACCAGGTGGAGCAGTTCTGGGGATTCCACTGTAACCCTTCCTCCTGTCCAAAAAACAATTGTTCATCACCACTCTTTACTTATTCTCATTTGATGAATTTCATAATCATTTTATTTCAATCTCTTTTATTCCATGAACTTCAAAATTGCTCACAAATCTGTCATGCAGCATTTCAACAAGCATCTTTTACAGGTCAACAACATCACCCTTATCATCAATCTTCATGGTTACCTGGCAAAATCCAAACAAATTAGTTACAAATGATTTGCTCTTAACAAATTCCGATGGATGTACATCAAGTAAATAAAAGTTGCCCAAGTGACAATTCATTTTGTATAGAATATCATTTCTAAAAGCTTCCCCACCACCAAGGTTAAAACAGCTGGTGTGTACCTGTGAGCTTGCATTTAGACCCCTTTCTGAAAATTTACAATTTTCCAGGCCTCTGGCACCAGACTAAGGAAGATTGGAAAAATATTTCTAGTGCATCTACAATTTCCACTCTCACTTCATTTCATATCGTTAGAGTGTATCACATCCAATCCTGATCTCTTATCAATTTTAAGAATAGACAGCATTTCCAATAACTCCTGCTTAACTATTTTAAACCTTTCACGTAACCGAAGAGTTTCCTTTTTCGTTATGATATAAACATCATCATCCTTCTTGAGAAGTTGCAAATGATTCATTCAAAACTTTTACCTTCATGCAAAAATCCATCTTTTGGTGCACAACTGATCCCTCTCCTCCTCTTACTACCTTTTTAATTTTCTCTGCCTCTAGGCGACTTTAGAATTCCCATTTATGCTAACTGCCAATTTCTCCTCCTATGCTCTCTTTACTTCCCTTTATTTGTGTTTTTAATTCCCCACTAAACATTCTATATTGAACCTGTTTCTCAATCATATCCATCTCACATTTGATAATGCATTCTTTTTCTGTATAACCTTTATTTCTAATTCTTTTACCGTTCAGGATGAGTTGGATTTGAGTGCCTTACCTTTCTGATTCAAAGGAATATATTTAACTGTATTTCTTTAAACGCTAATCTTTAATTCTAATTTATCTAGGCCAGAGTGATTCTAATTCGAATTTCACTGATTACAGTCGAGACAGCATGTCGGATTGGTGTTTTCCAGTTGCAGTGCTTGGAATTTGCTGAATGCCGAGGTGATCCACAGTGAATACATCTGTAAGTAAGAACGTGCAGCTTGAGCAACTTTGCTCTCAAGTTGATGATCTGGAAACTGAGCTGCAGACTTTGCACTGCATGAGAAGGGTTATGATTACTTGGACATTTTGCTCAGGAGGCAGTCTCACCGTTTAAATTAGGTAATTCAAGTAATCTGTCATCAAGGACAGGGGGCAGGATGGTATATGAAACAGGGGACCCAAGGGCCAGCATATTATCTAAATGGCGAGAAATTGCAATCCTCTGAGATGCAGAGGGATCTGTGTGTCCTAGTGTATGAATCACAGAATATTACTGTGCAGGTACAGAGAGAAATCAGGAATGCTAATTGAATGTCATGTTTTATTGTGAAGGGAATTGAATGCAAGAGTAGGGAGATTATGCTTCAGTTATGCAAGGATTTGATGAGAACGTATGTGGAATACAGTACACAGTACTGGTCACAATACCAATGGAAGGATGTCAAAGCTTTGGTTTACTACACTAACACCTGGAATGAGCAGATTGCCTTATGATGAAAGGCTAGACAGGATAGGCCTGTCTCTTATAGAGATTAGAAGAGACAGGAGTGATTAATTGAAACATTATAAGATTCAGAGGGGATTTGACCAGATGGATGCCAAAACAATATTTCATCTTGTGGGAGAATCTAGGACTAGGGAGCATTTTTTTAAGAATAAAAGAGTTATCTATTTAAGATAGAGACAAGCGGAAGAAAAATTCTCTCTGAGACTTCTAAATATTTGGAATACCCTTCCTCAAAAGATAGTAGGTACAGAATCTTAAATAATTTAAAGCATAAGTAAGTAGAGTCTTGATCACCAATGGGATGAAAGGTTATCACAGGAGATGCAGAAATATACAGTTGAACTTAAAATCAGATCAGCCATGTTCTTATTGAATAGTGAAGTGGATTTGAAGGATCAGGTGACTTACTCTCCTTCCCAGTTTTTATGTTTGTTTTAGTATGGATAGAGAATTGGCTAACTAATAGAAGACAGAGAGTTGGAATAAAGGGGGAATTTTCAAGATAGTAGCCTGTAACTGATGAAGTGCCACAAGCATCAGTGCATGGCCCACAATTACTTCCAATATATATTGATGACCCAGAGGATGGGAGTGAATGTACTTCTTCAAAAGGTTCACAAAATGAAGAAGCGTCACTGGACTCAAAACATTAACTGTGCTTTCTTTTCGCAGATGCTGCCTGACTTCTGAGTTTCTTTAGCATTTTCTGTTTTTGTTTCAGATCTTCAGTATCTTCAGTGTTTTCATTTATTTAAAAACAGGGAGCTCTTGCTTAAACTATACAAGACACTAGTCAGACCATGGCGGGAATGCAGTGACCAGCTTTGGTTCCCTTATCTAATGGAAGACATTCTGGCTTTAGAGGCAGTCCAGAGAAGGTTGACTAGCTTTATCCTAGGTATGAAGGGAGTTTCTTATTCAGAGTGGTTGCATAGGTTGGGCTTATACGCAGAGAGTTCAGGAGAATGAGAGGAGACTTTATTTAAAACATGCAAAATTCTTAGGGACTTGACAAGCTAATTGTAGAAATGTTGGTTGCTGTTGTGAGAGAGTCTAGTGCCAGAGGGTATAATTAAGGAGTCTCCCATTTACGGCAGGGATGGGAGGAATTCCTTTCAGTCAGAAGGTGATGAATCTGTGGAGTTCTTTATGATTGAGTTCTGTGAAGGCTGGGTCACTAAACATATTCAAGCTGAGGTGGACAGATTTTGATTTATTAAGGGAATCAACAGTTATGAGGATAAGGTAGGATAGTGAATTTGAGGACCATTAGATCACCCACGATCTCATTGAATCGGCCCATTGAGAGTCAATGGGCTGAAGAGCCTACTTCTGATCTGATGTACATTTGTAGATCCATTCTTATCTCTTTGAAGCAGGCAGTGAGTGGTGAGTGATTCCTACTCTCGTTTGCTTCTTTTCCCTTCGCCAACACAAATCTTATGAAATTATCAGTGCCTGCTTGAAATGTTCCTCTATTGAGACTTGATCCACTTGGTTGATCTCCATCTGAAGCATCAGGCCTGGTAATCCTTCCTTTCTCATTTGACTGGATTACACTGCTTTAGAAAATTTTCCTCAATACACTCGCGGAACTCTTGTCCCTCTCAGCCCATTACATTACTACCATTCCAGTCTATACAACTGAAAGCCTCCACTATAACCAGACGGTCACAGACACTGGTCCAATTCATCCATACTGACCAGATTCAATAAACTGAACTAGTCCCATTTGCCTGCATTTGGCCCATATCCCTCCACACCTTTAATATTCATGGACCTAAGTACATATCTTTTAAATGTTGTAATTGTACTTGCCTCCACCACTTCTTCTGATTGTTTGTTCCATATATGTACCATCCTCTATAAGCTCTACACTCTGTGATTTCTTTATAAATTGATGGATCTACAATGTTCCCAGTTGTTGATGCTCTGGACTACATTGAGCAATGTGATGGCATGTTTTTTTGCCTTAGCTCCACCTCAGTTTCTGTCCTTTATTCCTCTGAGATATGCTCTGTCTCCAGCAGTAATAGTTCTCCTTAATCAAGAACTCCTTTCTTTCCATTCCTTTCCTTCTTGTGTCTAAGGATATTTAATATCCAGTCCTGGTCTACTTTGAGCCAAGTCTCAGTCATTATTACAGCATCACATTTCTTGTATTTACCTGCATCTGTAACTTGCCAACCTTACTATCATTCTTCCTGCATTTACATAGATATACATTGAACTACTTTACACTTTGTTACTTTTCCTGGTATTCTGAACGTAATTTATCATTTTCTATTCTTGTACTATCTGTCTCTTCTAATATTTACACTTTGTTATCCCTCTCTGCAATTATCCCTTGATTCCCATGTTATTGCTAAATTTGTTTAAATCTTCCCAATAGCACAAACAAATCACCCTGCAAGGAAATTCATCCCTACTTTGTTTAGTAGCAACCTGTCTGGCTATTATTATTAATTACTACAATTAACATCTTTATTTATTACAATTGAAGTTTAATTCACAATTCAGTGAATCACTGATGTTGCTAATATTGTAACAATACTGTCATTGAACTAATGGTACAGTCTCCAGTCCAAGCAAATGTTCCTTACTTCATTCTCTCAATCAATGGCCAGTACTCTGTATCACAGATTCAGGAGTATGAAACTCCAGGGATAACATGCTCAGAAACATTGTGAATCCACTAGGAACATCAGGAGAGCAGAATGTATCTGTGTTTCCAAAAGTAAAGATGAGGAGACTGGGTTCCATAGGTCAGCATGGACTAGTTAGACTGTAGGGTCTGTTTCCATGCTGTGTGACTCCTCGAGGCTGGCTATTCAAAGAGGAAATGGTCAGCCCATATATTTATAGCTCCGTTTGACAGGTGGAGTAATAACTGTTCTGTAGTAATGCCATTCACAATGTGGCAGAGATTTATACAGGGATTCAGCACCATAATCCACATCTGATTCTCGTATAAGTTTTTCAGTTCATGGCTTTTATTCATCCCACTTCTGCAGAAATGCATCTCGTCTCCTTATCCGTATAGTGCCTATTGTTGTGAATAGATTGAGGAGCAAGTGAAACAAAGATCAAGTGGCAGTCAGCCTCAGCTTGAAGAGTGAATGAAAGGAAGATACAGAGACAGTGTGAATTGCTTCTTACTCTACTCTGGGTAAAGAAGCAAGCTGTTTGCTGAGTGTCTGGTGAGCGGTTAAGGTCTATTCTATCTGTAAGGTTTAAATAAATACAACAACTGGAGGTAGTTCATAAAATAAATAAAATAGGGAAAAGAATATGGATTAATAAAGTAGTTAATTAAGGCTGTCAAGACAAGTGATGTGTCATGGTTGCAGTAGTTCAGAACTTTTCAATGCCATTGCGATTCAAGGTAAACAGCATACAGTAAACATTCACAGCTCAAACAGCTTCAGCTCAGAGCTTATGAGCTGGAAACTGAGCTACAGACACTGTGACACAGCAGGGAAACCAAAGTTACCCAGACGTTTTGTACCAGGAGGAAGTTACCTCCCTTAGGACAGGGTCATCTGGTTTGGAATGTGGTCAGTGAAAGGAAGGTGTAACTGCAAGTGAGGCAGTTATGAGGGATCCAGAAGGCAAGAGTCAGCTTTTGTGATTGCCGAAATGTTTTGTTCTGCTTGTTTAGATGTGGAGTGTGGATGAACTAACTGAATGTGGAACTATGGTGAAAATGAAAAGGAATATAGTGGCAATAGAGAACAATATGATAAGGGGAATGTTGCAGCCAAGAGTGTGAGACCAGAGGGCTGTGCTATCTGAAGCAAAAACCAAAATTGCTGGAGAAATCCAACAGGCCTGGCAGCACCTTTAGAAAGAAAGCAGAGTTAATGTTTGGAGTCAAATGACCAATAGTCAGAACTGATTACAGCTCCACTACAAACTCACTGACTCCCATAGTTATTTGGACTACACAACCCTTCTATCCCACTTTCCGGAAAGACTCCATCTCATTCTCCTAGTTTCTCCATCCCCATCACATCTGTTCTGATGATTCCAATTTCCACAATGAGGTCTCCAAAATATCCATCGATTTCCTCAACTGGATATTCCCCACAACTGTGGTTGACAGGGCCTTCAGTCATGTCTGATACATCTCTCACAGTTTGGCCCTCACCCCTTCTCTTCCTGCACAGCATTGATAGGGTCTACCTAGTCCTCATCCACCATCCCACTAGCATCTCCATCCAAAGGATCATTGCCGCCTTGGTTTCCAATCGCTTTCCTCCCTGTACTTCCTGCAATCTCTGACTGTCCTTACATACCGGTCACCTACACATCTATTGCTGCAATCACCTTCCCGGTTTGGATCTTGTCAAAGATGAAGTGGACCCAGGCCTCAGTTTGAACAACTTGAGCTATTTGTGTCATGACAGACTACAAAGAAGAAAAGTTCAAATTCTTAAATCGCACAAAGAAAAGAGGAAAGACAAGGTGAATTAAACACTTGCTCATTCATATTTTGCTTAAAATGGTATTTGAAATGTTTGTCTAAGTTATTAATTGAGTAATGTTTCCACTGAAATAAACTAGCTGTTTCTATGCCAATTTATGGCAGGGGAATGTTAGAAACTGCTCATTTCCTTGAACTTCATACGAGTCTAAGAATAAAATAGATAGGAATATAGTCAAGTTTGTATGTATGAGAACTTATTATTGTTCAGATTGCATGTTGTGCTGGTGAGAGGCTACACTTTTCCATCTCAATCTATTGAATATGACAGCAGAATTCTATTGTGGTTTGACATTGAGCCACCTTGTTATGATAGTGTAGGGGCAGCCAAGTATTTGTGACATATAGGCTTTATGCTGTCACTGAATGCAAAATGCAAAAAGGCTCTCCATTATTCAGCACAATAATCAGTCAGCTCACTGAATATATGACCTTGCTATTTGGGTCCTTCTGTTCTTTCTGCTGTTATTGGTATCACCTTATCAAAACATACATTACATCGAGTAATGTTTCCTAGTATTGATTAAAATTATTGATTCTTATTATTGATTTACTTCATTATTGATTAAAAGGATGTAAAGCCACATCATCTATTGATATCACGATAAGAATAAGGCATTAAACACTATTGACACCTTATAGTGGGACCCCCCTCAGAAATCACTTTGTCCACTGGCTGGAGAGCTGTCAAGAACCCCATCTGCCTCTTTTATAGAAGACTTGCCAAATTAAGTAGCATTTAACTACTTTGCTAACAGAAGTGGACAATCCCTGGGATGGACCTATGGATGGAAACCCCCCTGTCAATAGCTGCTGGCAATCAAAGGCTATCAGCTCTATTGACAGCAGTGTCACTAGGATGGTGGTGGTTGCTGTTGTTGTGCCACCCAGCTCAGGCCAAGGATCACAGGTAGGTAAGAACGGTGGGATGGGAGTCATAGGGGATTGGAGCAAGGGGATTTGGCAGCAAGGGAAAGGAGTGGTTTTCACAGAGTGCCTTTGATTAAGTAACTACTAATAATCCCCCTCAACCTGCATCCCAAATCCACCAGGAGACCCCATACAACATTGCATGGTTTGCTTATCCTCCCATTACATGCCAGGTCCTCCACATGGCACTGAGTTAATACAAGCAGTGGTGGGTTTAAGAGACTAAAAGGACAAGCTATGGGCTTCCCTGACACTGACTTTATTAAGGTGGAGACAGGATCCCAGGCACTACCCTCCCACCTGATTAAATACTCCTCTGACAATAAGCAGATGACAGAAAAGGAATTCAATTCTATCCTATATTAAAAAGGCATCAGTCTTAGCTGGACTTGAGAAATGTTTTCAGTATCAGGAATCTCAGGAACGATATATTGGCCTCCAAGAGAATGCAGCAGTCATTTCACCAGGATAAGACTGAAGGTAGGCTGCGTGGATCATACTTGTATTCCTGAGAGTTTTTAGAAGAATAAGGGGTATTGTAACAGGGTATCAGTTTTTGAAAGGAATCAATGGAATAGATACAAAAATCCTGCTTCCTCTGGTAGAGGAATCCAGAATAAGGGGGATATAGTCATAAAGCTGAAATTTGGTTATTCAGGAAGAAATTCACGCAAATGGTTGTAGAAAGCTAAAATCTTCTTTCACAATAAACTGCTACAAATACAGAAGAAATATAACATTCAGTCAGTTGCACTCATACTTTTGGCTCAAATGCTGCTGTTTTAATCAAAACTTGCGTGTGCATACTTTTGGCTTTGGGCACAATTTCCAGTAGATTGTTAGTGGGTGGACTGGAAATGTGTGCCAGATGTAGGCGGAGTAGGCATCACTCAGTTTGTAATGCAATTTGATCCTAGCATTGCCATTTTCAAACTCACTGTTCCACTGACTGCCCTCGTCAACTTCACAGAGCTGAATATAGACTCAGCAGCAGGAAAACCTGCCCCACCAGAGTTAATGAGAACATCAACTATGGTGGCTCAGTGGTTAGCACTGCTGCCTCACAGCGCCAGGGACCCGGGTTCGATTCCAGTCTCCAGCGACTGTCTGTGTGGTGTTTACACATTCTCCCTGTGTCTGTGTGGTGCTCCGGTTTTCTCCCACAGTCCAAAGATGTGCCAGTTAGGTGAATTGGTCAAGCTAAATTGCCCATAGAATTAGGTGCATCAGTCAGGGGGAATTGGTCTAGGTGGATTGCTCTTCAGAGGGTCGGTGTGGACTGGTTGGGCAGAAGGGCCTGTTTCCACACTGTAGGGAATCTAATCTAATCAAAAAACTGGAGCTTAGGCAGCATCTGTAGTGTGAGAAACAGAAATAACATTTCAAGTCTGGTATGACTTTTCAGTTCTGAAGAACAGTCATATTGGACTCGAAACATGATTTTGTTTCTGAAATTTGGCTATTCGGCAAGAAATTCCCGCAAATGGTTGTAGAAAGTTAAAATCTGTTTCTTCATAGATGTTTGCAGACTTGCTCAGTTTCTTCAGCATTTTTTATGTTTGTTTGAGATTTCCAGCAACTGCAGTATTTCCATTTCAGACTGAAGGTTAGTTACTGGGTCTGGCTGAGTAAGTAGAAATGTTTGGAGGTATGCTTAGGTCATTGAATTTAGTGGAGTCTATGGGGGATACATTTACTGAAGGCACTGATTCCAACTTCAAAGGTTCTGCTCAGACTATGTTATCCGATTCAGTTTTGGATGTTTTTCTATATCTCTTCGTCTGTAGAGAAAATGACAGGAAAGACAACACTGAGAAGGACATGTTGTTCAAAGAGGGAAGCAGAGGAGGCGAAAATGGCCCCATACAGAAAACCCTTAACTACCCAAAATGGACCACAGTTATTCATGATCCTTCATTCATGCCTCCTCTAGATACAGCTTTTGTTTCTTTTTATTTATGTCCATCACCAGTTCCTTTGGAAGTACGCCATCAATTCTTTTGCAATTTTGCCTCTCCTATGCTCCAGTCGATTATAATTTTTTCGTTTTGTGATTCAGTGATGCTCTGATTTTTTTTTCCTCACTCTTCATCCTTTAGTTTATTCAAAACTTCATATATTTCAAATTTATTCCAGCAATGTTATTGTAAAAAAAAAATCATTCATGGAATCTGGGAATTGCTAGATTAGACCAGCACTTATTGTTCTATCCTTAACTGCCCAGAGGCTAGTTAGTGTAAACCACATTGCTACAGGCTGGGAGTCACATTCAGGCCACACCAAGTATATATAACAAATTTCCTTCCCTGAAGGGACATTAGAGAACCAGATGGTTTACATAACAATTAACTTTGGCTATACAGGTATCATTGGCCTAGTATTTTAGTCCAGACATTTATAGGAGTGAAATTCCACCATTGACCATGATGGAATTTGAACCCATGTCCACAGAGCATTCATTTGGGGTTCAGGATTATTGATCAAGTGATGTTACAACTATGCCACTATTTCCATTCTATTGTGAAAGGTGATGGACTTGAAATGCCTCTCTTCTTGGATGCTGACCCACACGTGAACCACACTGTGAAGCTCCTAGGTTGGTAAGGGTTGGATGTGGGGGGTTGTTAGGAGTCACAGCATATGTGTTTGCTAAATCCCAACCATACAGAGGGCCCTGGTCCCCAGTTGTGTCAGACATCTCCGCTTTTTTCTTCCAGGACTGTAGGATAGTCTGTGCAATGGCCACCTCACATCAAAAGGACGCATGCTCTAGTAGTTTCCACCCTCAAAGGTTTGGGATCTGAAACATCAGGACTGACATTGACATTTCCAATACCCATCATGTGCACAGATTCTTCCATGCAGTCATGACAGTAACGTCCAAAATGCCCAAGAACATACTCACACAAGAGCTAAGAACTGAGCGCCAGAAAGGCATTCAGCATTGGTCAGAGAAAGCACTTCAAAGATCTCTTCAACCGATGTTCAGTCCTTAATATGGACACATCCCATAGCATACTATTACGATTCCTGTACTAAAATACAGCAGAGAAGTACTCATAATATAATGAATATATTATCTCATTTGGAAGGAGGAGTGGCAACAATTGTAATCATTTTCAAGAAAGGAGATAAGACCAGTTGTGGTAACTCCAGAGGAATGTTCTTGCTATTTACCACAAGGTCATTGCAAATAGCTTCAAATACCTCTCCCCATTGACTGAAGTGCTCCTACTGGAATCACAATATGGACTCTATCCTTCAAAAAGCACTGTGGACTAGATCTTCAAATCAGGGGAAAAAAAGAGCGGTATTAACCTTTATACAAGGCTTTCTTCAACCTCACAAAGACCACCTTTGCTCATCTGGCCTATGTGTTATTCCAGACTCTTAATTGCTCTCTGGGAAATTAAGGATGGGCAGTAAATGAAGGTCTAGCCAGTGTCATCTACATTCCATGAATGAATTCAGAAAAAAGACCCTCCAGCCCAGGAAGCACCCTTCTAAAGCTCCTCTGCACCCTTTCTAATGCAAATCATAACCTTCCAATAATGGGGTGACCATAGCTGCAAGCAATGCTCCAGTTATGTCCTAACCAGTATTTTAGAGAGTCCCGGCATGATCTCACTGCTCTTGTACAGTATTCCCTGGCTAATAAAGGCCCAAAGCCCATTTGGCTTCTTATCCACATTCTCCATTTGCCCTGTTACCTGCAGGGATCTGCGATTATATATCACTCATGATATTGTGCAAAATAATATATCCAAAGGCAGAATAAGCACTCAGATATCAACTTCCACTCTCAGGCTCGAATCCCCAAAATCAAAGCACAATCAATCAGCTGTATTAGGTGGGCCACATCATCTGCATTCCGGACACAAACAAGAGACAGTGGATGCAATCTTCACAGCAAGGTAAGTCCAAGAAGAATACAGACAGCAGTTGCAGCCTTTATACAAGGCTCTATTCAGCCTCTACCCTGTGATCCGTCAAGCCAAGCAGAAGAAACACTTCAAGCCTTTCTTCAAAGTTTCCCTGGAAAATATGCAATATCCCCCACAACTCACTGGATTTTCTTCTCAAGATGGCTCCAACTCAGACTTATTGGTTTGCGCCTTTAACCCCTGAAATTACCCTTATTGAACTGCTCCTTCCTTAATCCAGTGGCTAGCTTTAACTGGGCTGGTTGTGTCCTCTAATTGGGCATCTCCTGTGTGATTATATCGACAGTGCTGCTCTTGCAATGATTGGATCCATGACTAAAAATCCTGGAAATCCAATACTCCAGGGAAAAAAAAAATCCAAGTGAGCAGGACACAGCTCATGGTGATCTGATGACCCTGTGATCAGCCACAGGCACATCCAGTAAGTTCTATCCCCTTAAATAAGGGCTGCCAATAGCTACATTAAGAAGCTCGATTATCTTCCATTACTGTTAGACAAGTTGCCAAGAAATGTGGGAGGAGGCAGAAGATGTCAGTTCTCCTGTCTGATGAAATTTAATTTTCCTCAGCAGTACTGCCCCCTCTCCACGGTGTCCAAGGGCATCACACAGTCACTGCCCTGATAATGCAATGGTGGCGTTTTCCTTGGTTCATTGACCTCTGCATACAGTTTCTACTCGATACAGCTGTCAGGGTCTACAAAGGCACAATCATAAACATACATTTCTTGCTGAGCAGCAACATAATTTGAATGAATAGTTAAATGCCAAAGAAACTTCCATGATTGCATGGGAAAGTGCGATGGGGGAGTGAGGAAATCTTGGGAGTGAAGGAACAGTGGACTAGGATGTCACCAAGGGAATGGAGTACTAGCAATAGTGGAGATGGTATCAACTGCTAATGCCTGTCAATCAGCTCATTTCAAGAAAAGGGGCTCAATGCATGAGAAAGACAGCTCGACACTGTCTGCAGCTTAAATAAGCTCTGAACATCAAACACTCAATGCACATTATGAAGGAACCACAAATTTGATTGAAAATTTAGCTTACAATAACAGAATGTGCCTACGTGCTTTCAGCATTATTGGTGCTTCTTAGTAATTTTTTAAATTACCAGTTGACCTTGAACAACCTTCTTAAATTACTGCAGTCAATGTGCTGTAGGTAGACCCATAATACCAGTACAGAAGGAATTCACTGCAGGATTCCTAGCCCGTTACCTGCTTTTGTAGCCAATGTATTTATATGGTGAGTCCTGTTCAATTTCTGGTCAATGCTAACACCTAGGATGTTGATAGTCGAGGGATTTAGTGATAGTAATGCCATTTGAATGTCAAGAATTAATGATAAGATTCTCTCTTGTCAGAGACGACCATTGCCAAGCATTTGTGTAGCGCAAACATCACTCATGAGTTTTCAGCCCAAGCCTGGATATTATCCAAGTCTTGTTGCATTTGGATATTGATTGCTTCAGTATCAAAAAAGATGTGAATAGTGTTGAATGTTGTGCAATCATTGGCGAACATCCTCACTTGTGATCTAATGATGGAGGGAAGGTCATTGATGAAGCAGCTGAAGTTGGTTGGGCCTAGGGCACTACCCTGGGGAACTTCTGCAAAACTGTCCTGGAGCTGAGATGACTAACTTCCAGCAGACGCAACCATCTGCCATTGTGCCAGTTATGACACTAATCGGCAAAGTGCTCCCCTCATTCCCATTGATTCCAATTATGCTTGATGCCGCACTCGGTCAAATATATCAAGGGCAGTCACTCTCACCTCACCACTGGAATTCACCTCTGCAGCTTGCTCTGTGCACCATGTGCTAATATAATGTGTCCAATATGCAACGTCACTACAGGGACTGGTCATTATATTGCTGACCCGATATTTGGACTAATAGCTAATAATCTAAATATATTGAATAGTTATTCTTAAAAAGAAATCAATATCTGATTAAGAGGTGCCAAAAGCATTAATTGTCTCCAATCATTGCGCTGTTTTAATCTTTAGGCTAAATTTATCTTACCTTTTGTATTAATCTGTAGGTTTTGATAAATTTCAGTGATGATGGAGTGTCTACATTTGTGTGGCGAAAGTGAGGACTGCAGATGCTGGAGATTAGAGTCATGAATGTGGTGCTGGAAAAGCACAGCAGGTCAGGCAGCATCTGAGGAGCAGGAAAATCGACGTTTCAGGCAAAAGCCTTTCATTAGGAATGAGTCTGGGAACCTCGGAGGTGGAGAGATAAATGGGAGGGGGTGGGGTGGGTCTGAGGGGGGAAGGTAGCTGAGAGTGCAATAGGTAGATGGAGGTGGAGGTAAAGGTGATAAGTCGGAGGAGAGGGTGGAGCAGATAGGTAGGAAGGAAGATTGACAGATGGGACAGGTCATGAGGACAGTGCTGAGCTGGAAGATTGGAACTGAGGTAAGGTGGGGGGAGGGGAAAATGAGGAAACTAGTGAAATCCACCTTGATGCCATGGGGTTTGGGGAACCCGAGGCGGAAGATGAAGCGTTCTTCCTTCAGGCATTGGGTGGTAAGGGAGTGGCGATAGAGGAGGCTGAGGACCTGTATGTCTTTAGCAGAGTGGGAGAGGGAGTTGAAGGGTTCAGCCATGGGACGGTGGGGTTTATTGGTGTGGATGTCCCGGAGATGTTCTCTGACGCACTTTGCGAGTAGGCATCCTATCTTCCCAATGTAGAGGAGACCGCATCGGGAACAATGGATACAATAAATGACATGTGTGGAAGGGTAGGTGAAACTTTGACAGATGTGGAAGGCTCCTTTGGGGCCTTGGACGGAGGTGAGGAGGGATGGGTGGGCGCAGGTTTTGCAATTACTGTGGTGGCAGGGGAAGGTGCTGGGAGGACAGGATGGATTGTTGAGTGTGCTTGGACCGGACAAGGTAGTTGTGGAGGGAACTGTCTTTACAGAAAGCGGATATGGGATGGGGAGGGAAATATATTGCTTGTGGTGGGGTCCGTTTGTAGGTGGCGGAAATGGCAGAGGATGATGCGATGTATACGGAGATTGTTGGGGTGGAAGATGAGGACCAGGGGGATTCTGATCTTGTTGTGGTTGGAGGGATGGATTCAATGGTGGAGGTATTCATTTGTGGTTTACTAACTTACCTCTGATCAGGATTAGTAGGGAATCAATTTTCATGTGTTCACTTTTAGAGATGGCAAATTATCTGATAATGCTAAATATGAAAATGTTATTTTGGGATTATTGGTCATTTGGGGTTTAAGATTCACTGAATAGTCAAGCAAATACCAGATTCTGACATGTTTGGTACCTAAAGTGTTTTCAAATCAATTTTTAAATATAGGATAGTTTCATCTTCATAGAGTAATCATTAATTTAAATGTACCTTATGGGTTTCTGAACTTCCCAGAGATTCATGCTGTGTTGATTAATTGCTAATGAATGCTAATGAATGAATGAAGAGAACATGTACTAAGATGTACTTAAGAAATGATTGATTTACCTTAAGTATATATTGTCATGAGAGAATACAGTGCCCTGACATGTAAGCACCTACATATGACTCCAATACACCAGTATCAATTACTGCTCCTCAGGTCTTAATGGAATTATAACTGCTTTAAAATCTTGGTGCCCATTCTCATGGCATGAACCAAGCTATCAGCTGCCAAAGAACAAACAAGTGTTCTCTCCCATCAGTACCAAATCCATTTACATTATGTCAATGCTTGGGGGTGACACCTTTTGAGAAGAAGACATAAGCCTCATTATTCGCAATTAATGCTGAGCCAACCCACCTCAGATATTTTTAAATCAGACCATTCGGATGTGTTATGACACAACTCTGGAGCATGTGGCCGTGAACCCTGGCCCTCTGGCTCAGAGGTAAGCACACTGCCATTGTCCCACAGTAGCTCCGAAGCCATATGCGCTAGAGGGCTGAGGCCTATTCTATCCCCAATGAAACATGAAGCAATTGGTGGAACCAGGAACAGTGATCTATGTTCTCCTAATATAGAGTCCCCCAGAGCAATTATACGTCAAAGTGGATGACTTGACCACCACCTTTCATGATTTAATGAGCAATCTGGATACAGCAGTAGTTGAAATGGTAATATTTTAGGGTGAATAGAAGAACAGTAGGATTGTGGGGTGCAGTTTTACAAATCTTTGAAGGTGGCAGGTCAAGTTGATAAGGCATTTAAGAAATCATTGAGGATCCTTGACATTATAAACAGATTATTAAGTACAAGTTCAAGAGAGAAAGGTTGAAGTATTGTCTCCAATTCTGAGCAGCATGTTTTAAAGGATTCCTAGTCTTGGAGTGGGTCCTGAGGAATGTTAGCAAAATAATATCTGGGATGAGGTAATTTTGTTAAGTGAAAAGATCAAAGAAAGTAGAATTATTCTCTTTAGCACAGAGATGGTTAAGGGGAGATCTAATAGGGATATTCAAAATTATGAGGATCTTTGACAGAGAAAGTAAAGAGAAACTAGATTAATATCAACAAGAAGAATAGTTGGCAATGAATCTACCCCAAACATTCAAGATGGTTCAGGTGTATGACCAAAACAAGGTAGGACACTGGACTTATGCTTACTTGGTTTGGCGGCAGTAAAACTGATCCACAAATCAAAACTTAAACTGGATTCATCTCTTAAAAAGTAGACTTTCAGTTACACATCCTGTTCAAAACAAAATTGACAGGCAAAAGTCTGTATAAATATGAAGCAGAAATATTGACTTTGTAAAGTGGAACATTTTAAGGCAAATGCATACCATTTGATTGACACCAGGTCACTATATCACCACATGAGATAATTCATCACAATGAATTGCTGCTTCATCATTGTGTAAAAGTAAGTCCAATGTCTAAGTTACAATAGTTATCAGTTATGAAAGGCAATTTGTACTGAAATTGAGAAGAAATTTACTTCATATTCATTATGACAGTGCGTTACATTAAATGTCTATATTTTTGCTATATATTAGTTACCAAAAGTTATCTATAATGGATAGTTTTTTTCAATTGTTCATAAGATGTAGGCTAACATGTATTGCACACTCTAATTGCCCTTGGGTTAGTGAGCCAAATTCTGCATTTTGAATGATGTTTTGATTGTTAGCAAGGCAGTTGGAAGACTTTGATCCAACTACAGCAAAGGTAAATACCCCTCAAACTATACTTTCAATTCATGTTATTTCTCAACCACATCAGATAGCTGCCTTTTATTAGTGTCCTGAAAGGATTAAAACCCAATGTGTGTTTGGTGCTGAGAAATATATTAAACACCCTAACATAGATGGCTGATACAATCTTATGACTGTGCTTAACAACAATCATTCAGATATTTTTCAAAAATCAGAGAAAGTCAGACAATTAAAGCATTGTGTACCTCCCAATACTCCAGTTAGGAATCTGCTTGGAAAACATTTCGGGATCCTCTCCATTATTATTCAGGGTTATCTATCCAGCCGGGCAGGAGTTGGCCAAGTTCTGAGGGTTTGTATGATGAAAGACAAAATAGGGACAGGATATTGGGATTTTGCTGCTCCTTTAACAAGGCATTTGTTTCAGAGAGGTCATAAAAGCAACAATTCTGAGAAGTCTAAGTTGAAGGGTTTCAGAGCCAATTTGATTATAGCTAACAGATGCTGCCTCAGGCAAAAGGTTTTCACGTTTAAAATAAAACACTTGTGCAATGAAAGGGGAGTGGACAGTTCTGCCCGCTCAGCTTTACTCTGGTTTGGTTTGGTTTGGTTTTAGCAGTCTGGCTGTTCACTGAAAGCAGGAAGTCAGTTTGAGGCTGCTGGTCGAAGAAACAGCTACATGGAAGAGGGTGTTCCATTCTGAATCCCTCTGCCATTGCCCACTCTCCTGTAAGACCCTGCGTTTGATTTTACCTTTGTGCTAAAAGTTGTTTATGGGGATTGTTGCAAGAATTTGGAACAGCATAATTAAATTGGGATAGGTTAAGTTATTTTACATTCTGTTCTCTTTTGTTTGTGTTTCATTCAGTAATATTGTAAATAAATTCTGTTTTGTTTAAAACTAAGTGGTTGGGCCAGCTGCATCACTCCTGGAATATCCACTCTACACCTGCTTAAAACAACTAGCCAAGTTAGGGTCTGGGTTACTTTGTTGAAATGTTTTGAGGGAGTCTGGCCTGGTCCATAACAGATTGGGGGTTCTTTTGCAGGATTTGTTCCATAGTTCCGATTTGGGATTAGGGTTGTGGGACTCGAAGGCAGCGAGTGGTAGGTGTTAGTGTCTTTTGTTCCAGGTGTTGAATTCGGTTTTTGGGATGTGTTTGGGATGACGATGGCTCTTTCAGTCACCAAGAGTTTTCTGGGCGTGGAAGAAGTGACTTTAGGGGTTTTACAAAAGGTGATGAAGGCCAAGCTGCTGGAATTAGCAGACAAATTGGAGTTTGAGCTGCATCTTTCCATGAGGAAAGAAGAAATAATTACAGCAATAGTTCAGCATTTAAATTTGCTGGAAATTCCATCAGAATGTTTAGAGAAGGCTAAAATTCAATTGAAAATGAAGCAGCTTGAATTAGAGGCAAAATACAAGGAAAAGGCAACAGAAATGAAACAATTTGAATTACCATTAAAAGCGGAGGAAAGAGAAAAAGAATGAATTGCTTTAGCAGAACAAAAGGAAAAAGAGAGAGAGAGGAAAAGAAGAAAAAGAGGATGTTTGAACTTCAGAAATTGGCACTTATTCAGGAAAGCCAGCTTAAAAGGATGGAGATGAAGGCTGAAGGTAAACTTCATGATGAAGAGAGTGAGGATGAGCAAACCCAAGCCAAAGGCCTGGTGAGAAACTGTTTAAATGTATTCAAGCGTTGCCTAAATTTGATTTGTGGAAGCTTTTTTAATCTCATTTGAAAAGGTGACTAAACAAATGCAGTGACCATGTGGGTTTTGTTGATCCAAACAAAACTTGTAGGTAGAGCTGGTGAGGCATTTGCATCATTATCAGAGGAGGTAGCTGGGGCATATGAGGAGGTGAAGAAAGCAGGAGGTGATGAGAAGGTGAGTTCGTGCTAGAAACCTACAGACAATGTTTCAGGAACCTAAGGAGGGATCCTGGTGAAACCTATATTGAGTTTGAAAGGATTAAACAAAGTAATTTTGATAGGTAGATAAGGGCATTAACGATAGCGCAAACCTACGAAGCTCTTAGATAAATGATTACTTTGGAGGACATCAAAAATTCACTTCCTGAAGTAGTGAGAACTCATGTGGAAGAGCAGAGAGTTAAACAGCAAGATTAGCAGTTGAAATGGCTGATGATTATGAGCTGGTCCATAAATTAAAGCTTGGCTTCTAAAATCAGTTTTAATCCATGAGGGATAGAAGTTGGAAAAAAAAGAAATCCTCACATGGAAAGGGAAAGGTGGATCTCAATGAGGATAAGTTAGTACAAGGTAAAAAGGAAATTCGTGAAGGGGAAAGAGAAATTAAAAAGCTCCAGTGTTTTCACTACAATAAAGTAGGCCACATGAAACCCAGTGTTGGTGGGTTAGGAAAAGCACCGGGAAGCCAGCTGTAGAAAAACAGGATAAGCCAGTGAATTTTGTTGAAATGGTAACGAAAAGCACAGCAGAGGCTAGGAAATGGACCAGAATATACAACTTGGCAAGAGGTTGGTTAAGGAGAAAGCGCCAGATTTTATTAAACCATACACCTACAAAGGTAAAGTTTACTTGCATTGGCCAGGTGCAGCAGGTAAAGAGGCTATAATATTAGGAGGTGCAGGATCCTTTCGATCTGTGATATTGAAAGATGAGGAGAGATGTACTTCTGAAGGACTATTGCCAGAAAAGGTATGAGTAATAGGAATTCACGGTGAGACAAGAAGCGCTCAATTATGTAAAGAGAGGTTAGAGTGTCCAGTGAAGAGGGGAGACGTTGTGATATGAGTACTGGACAAACTCTCAGCTCCAGGAATACAATTTGTCCTTGTTAATGATATAGCTGGTTCACAGGTAGGAGTGCTGCCTATTGTGATTGAAAATCCAGTGAAAACTCAGGCAATTGAACTATTGCAGGACACATTTCCTGGGATTTTTCCAGACTGTGTAGTAACAAAGTCACAAAGTCACCAGCTGAGACAGGAGAGATAAAAGAGTATAGATAAGAAAGTTGAAGTGGGATTAGCAGAGACCCTGTTTGATCAGATGGTTGATATAAACAAGGAGAAGATAAATGACAGCGCAGACATCTTTAGCTCAGAGAAATTAACTGAGTTACAGCAGAGGAATAAAAATTTAAAGCGATTGTACCAAAAGGCATACACAGAAAAAGAATCTGAATGTACCCCTGAGTGTTACTATCTTAAAAATTATGTCTTAATGAGGAAATGGAGATCATCACATATTCAGACAGATGAGAAATGGGCAGACGATCATCAAGTCGTATTGCCAGTGGGTTATAGAAAGGTGGGGTTGCGGATAGCACATGAGTTACCACTCGGGGGTCATTTAAGATTGAGAAAAATTCAAGCTAAAATACAAAAATATTTTTACTGGCCTGGATTGCACAAGGATGTAATTGAATTTTGCCGGACATGTCAAACTTGTCAGGTAACTGGAAAACCACAGGCAGTGATAAAACCTAAATCTTTAATACCTATTCCTGCATTTGAGGAACCTTTGACAAGAGTCTTAATTGACTGCGTAGGACCCCTATCTAAAACAAAAAGTGGGAATCAGTATTTGTTAACAATAATGAATATGTCCACTAGATTTTCAGAGGCCATTCCATTACGCACTATCACAGCTAAAAGGATTGTAGAGGAATTATTCAAATTTTTCACCAGATACAGACTACCCACAGAGATACAATCAGATCAAGGGGTAAACTTTACATCAAAATTATTCAAGCAAGTTATGGACAGTTTAGGAATAAAATAATTCAAATCTACTGCGTAACATTTAGCGTCGCAGGGAGCACTTCCTCATGTCGAGTGCTTATAGTCAAGACTATCTACTTAACTGTGATAAGGGAATTCCGTTTGTACTTTTTGCAATCAGAGATGAATCGATCAAATTCACTCCACTTGAGTTAGTTTTTGAACATGAAGTGAGAGGACCACTAAAATTGATTAAGGAGAAATTGTTACGTCAGGATTCAGAGACCACATATTTGGACTAGATATCAAATTTTAGGGAATGATTAAATAGGGCAGAGGAGTTAGCTTGACAGCATTTAAATGTATCACAGAATGCAATGAAACAAGAAGCAGACAAGAAATCAAAAACTCACAATTTTGCTATTGGAGATAAGGTGTTGTGTTACTTCCAGCAGTAGGTGAACCTTTAAAAGCATGGTTTAGTGGACCTCATCAAGTGGAAAGGAAATTCAGTGAAGTGAACTATTTGATAAGGACTCCAGACAGAAAGAAATCTCATAGGGTGTGTCATGTGAATATGCTCAAAAGGTATTTTGACAGGGAAGGAAAGCCAAAGGAAACTGTTACTGGTTACAACACAGAGGAAAGAACCATGTTCAGAGGATTCGTAATTGGACATTCTTCAAATTAAACTGGACAATGAGGAAGTTATCAAAAATTGGGATGATTTATTGAGTTACCCTCTGAGGAAAATCAAAATGACCTGAAAGAGTTATTACTATCACATGGGGAAATATTTGGAAATAAGCTGGGAAGCACTGATCTAATTGTGCACAATGTAGATATAGGAGATGCTGTTCTGATTCAGCAATGTCCTTATAGGCGTAACCCTCTAAAGTTGGCACAGGTTCAAAAGGAGGTTGAACGCATGCTGCAAGACGGCATGATCAAAGTGACTTACAGTGACTGGAGCTCACCCATAGTAATG
Source organism: Chiloscyllium plagiosum (assembly GCF_037043375.1). Taxonomy (NCBI): domain Eukaryota; kingdom Metazoa; phylum Chordata; class Chondrichthyes; order Orectolobiformes; family Hemiscylliidae; genus Chiloscyllium; species Chiloscyllium plagiosum. Next base: position 102,106,095 of record NW_028270142.1, on the reverse strand, counting down.
GTGCCAAAACCAAATGGTACCCAACAGTTATGTGTGGACTATTGGAAAGACAATGCAGTTACAAAGACTGATACGTATCCAATTGTGCATTTGGAAGACTCTGTTGAAAAGGTGGGACAAGTACCTTATATTTCTAAGTTGGACTTGCTTAGAGGATATTGGCAGTTACCTTTGTCCAAAAGAGCGAAGACAATTTCAGCTTTCGTAACACCGAATGGACTGTATCAGGTTAAAGTCACACCATTTAGTATGAAAAATGTGCCAGCCACATTTCAGAGACTAACCAATAAGTTTATTGTTGGATTACCCAATTGTGTCATATAGATGGATGACCTGGTGATTTTTAGTCATTCATGGAAGGAACAATTGCAACATTTATTAGACTTGTTCGATTGAATTCAGGAGGCGAGTTTGGTGTTAAATGTGGCTAAAAGTGAATTTGCCACAGCCCAAGTCACCTTCCTGGGTCATATTATTGGACATGGACAAATGGCCCCAAGGAATGCAAAACAAAGGTAACTGGGGAGTTTCACATTCTATCGACAAAAAGAGCAGTACTACGATTATTGGGATTGAATGGATTTTATCAAAAATTCATACCAAATTTTAGCAATGTGGCTGCTCCACTCACTGAATTATTAAAGAAAGGCAAGGAGTTTCAGTGGACAGTGGACTGTCAGAAGGCATTTGACGCCTGAAAGCTGTGTTAACCACTGCCCCAGTATTAGCCACACCTAATTACGCAAAGCCATTCATGGTGGCTATCAATGTGAGTGATGTGGATGTCGGTGCTGTGCTCTTACAGGAAGACAACAAGGAGATAGAAACACCTATCAGGTATTTCTCCAGGAAATTGAACATACATCAGCAGAAATATTGGAAGGTCGAGAAGGACACTTTGAGCTTGGTGTTGGCATTGAAATATTTCAGTGTTTATATTACTAGTAATGTATCGGAAACAATCATATACACTGACCATAACCCATTGAAGTTTGCGGAGAAATTTAAGGACAAAAACGCCAGACTGTTTAGATGGAGCTTGTTATTACAGCCATTCAGTTTGAAAATTGTACATGTGGCAGGACGAGAAAACATGATTGTCGACGCATTGTCAAGGCTTGAATGAGAAATAGTGGCATTCAGTGGCAGGAGTAAGACAAACTGAAACATAATGTAATAGTGCTTGCATGTTTATAGTGAAAGTAATGTATATGTGTGTTGTAGCATACTAACAATTTAAGATTAAGGGGTTTTAAAATGAAGCCATCTTTGGATATTGATGATTCATTTTTTAAAGGGGGAAGGTGTGAAGATGCTGCTCCTTTAATAAGGTTATGCTGTCCTTTGCATTTTTAGAGACGTCATTAAAGCAGCGATTCTGAAAAGTCTAGGTTTCAAGGGTTTTAGGGCCGATTTGATTATAGCTAACAGATACTGCCTCAGACAGAAGGCTTTCAAGTTTAAAATAAAACACTTGTACAATGAAAGGGGAGTGGCCAGTTCTCCCCGCTCAGCTTTTCTCTGGTTGGTTTGGTTTTAGCAGTCTGGCTGTTCACTGAAAGCAGGCAGTCAGTTTGAAGCTGCTGGTCCAAGAAACAGCTACATTGAAGAAGATGTTCCAGGCTGAATCTCTCTGCCATCTCTCATGTAAAAACCTGTGTTTGATTTTTCCTTTTTTGCCAAGGGGTGTTTATGGGGATTGTTGCACGAATTTGGAACAGCATCATTAAGTTGGGATAATCTTGTGGGTTTTTGGATAGGTTAAATTATGTTATATTCTATTCTCATGTTTGTGTTTCATTTGATAATATTGCAAATAAATTTTGTTTTGTTCACTCCTGGAATATCCACTCTAGCAAAGTTAGGGTCTGGCTACTTTGTTGAAATATTTTGAGGGAGTCTGGCCTGGTCCATAACAGTATCAGGGGACACTGTTGTGGAAAGGAAGCCAGGTCAAATCAATGCTGCAGATTGAAGGCAGCAGCCTAGGATGATGAAGGGACAAGGATGGTGAAAGCGGGATGTTTAACATATATGGGAAAGGGACACAGTAGTACATGGGAAGAGAAGGGATGCCCAGCATGCACTAAGTTCCATTCCATGATCTCTTGATTTCGAAATGCAGTCTACAAATCAAAAATAGCTAAAGCCATACCTGGTGCTTGGCTGCTTTCTTTTCTGGTTCACAGTATGGGTCCACATCGGAATCCTTTCAAGGGGCAATTGCATCAGTCATCCATTTGGAGGATCAGGTTAAGTGATTTAGTGTTATATCATCATGCAAGTGATATGTACATTTTGTGTGTCACTAGTCCTTGCAGTTTGAAGTAAGACGTCTCTGTGAACTCAAATCTAATTCCGGGCTAACTTACAAGAGGCACTTGAAGACCACAAAGAGAAACAATAATGCAAAATTTATAGGTTCCACAGGGGAACTGAACTGATTCTCTCTCAAATTGAACTGTAAGTCTGATTTAAAATGCTGTTTTATGCAATGATGCCTTTTCTGATGAAGTGGGAATGGGAGAAGGGTTCAGTGCTCATGCACCACTTGCAATGTCCTACTGTCTCTTTGTGACATGGCTGGTGGTGTTTTCCAGGTAGAGTCACTTGTCAGTCCCACTGTATGGAGCAGTGTGTAAAACCTTTGTTTATTAGTGGTGTGAAATCTGAATGCTCATATGCGTAAGGACTTGCATTCCCCACACAGGTTTATTGCAAGTGTGAGTGATGAATCCAGCCACAGCAGGGGTTATTGTCACAGTTGAAGATGCAGAAAAATGGAGGAGGAATAGACCTACCAGCTTACCCAGAACTAGCAGCAACTTGCAGCAACGTTGAGCACAGGGAGACATCACAGTTGAAGGTCCCCTCAGGACACACAGAAGACACAGATGGGTCAGAAATTGTTGTCCTCCACGTTATCTCCTATGGATGAGTGAGGTGCAGTATTGCTGCAGACTGAGGATGTCCCTATGTGTCACAAAACTATGCCAGATGGTGGAGCAGAATCTGTAACCTGAAGGAATGGGTGGCCATCCTAATCCAGTAGTTGTCAAGGTGACAGCGACATTGAGCTTTTATGTAATTGGCTTCTTCCAAGGAGCCACCGTGAACCTGTCTGGGGTCTCTCAGTTACCCATCCATAAATATATTATTGATGTCAGATCACATTGCGTCATCTCATTTCTCCATCACAAGGACAGGGTAGGCTTTACCAATGTTACCATTCTTGCCATGAAAACCCTCAAGCAATGGTTAAAGTGCACTGCTGAAAGAATGTCATTTAATATAGTGTACTTTAGCAACAAATGCCTAACCATAAGGAGTGTGGTTGCATTCCTGACAATCAGTGTTGCTAAGAATGCAATGGGGCTGTCAGGAGTGGGGATTGGGTGTTTATATAATAAAAGACTTCTGTGTATAGTATCACCATAAGACACTAAGAATTAAGGAATAGGCCACTGAGCCTGCTCGGCCATTCAACAGGGTCAAGGCTGATCCGACATTTTCCATAGCTGCTCTTCTCTATAACCCTTGATTCCCCTACTGATCAAAAATTTATCTGAGTCTTAAATATACACATAGATTCTGCCCCCAAAGATCTCTGTGGAAAGGAGTTCCAAAGACTCTCAACCCTCTCAGAGAAGAAATTTCACCTCATCTCCGTCTTAAGTTGGTGTCCATTTGTTCTGAGACCATGCTCTCCAGTCCTCGACTCCCCCATGAAGTGATACATCCTCTCAGTATTGACCCTGTTAAGCCCCTTAAGAATCCTCAGTGTTTCAATGATATCATCTCTCATTTTTACAAATTCCAATGAATAGTTTCCCAAAATGTTTAACCTTGACTCATAAGATTTCCCCTCCATACCGAGGTGTGATCCTATTGAACCTTCATTGAACTGCCTCCATTGTAATGATACCTTTCCTAAAATAAGGAGGCCAAAGCTGTTCACAGTACTCCAGATGTCGTCTGATCAGCACCTTGCAGTAAGACTTCCCTACTCTCACATACCATTCCTTGAAATAAGGGCCAGCATCCCATTAGCCTTCATTTTTACCTGCTCTACCTGTGGGCTCACTTTCTGTGTTTCGTGCACAAATAACTCCCCCTTCCCCGCCCTCTTGCGCTGCAGCTTTCTACAGTTTTTGTCCATTTAAACAGTACTTTGTTCTTTTGTTCTCCCTTTCAAAATGAACAACCTCACATTTTCCTACATTATTCTCCATTTGCCAATGTTTTGCTCATTTACTCAAACTATCAATGTCTCTCTCTAAACTGTTTGTATCCCTCTCGCAACTTGCCTTTCCACTCACTTTTGTGTTGTCTGCAAATTTGATGAAAATCACTTCCTTCCTTCCTCCAAGACCACTTACAAAATATTAAAGACCATTCTTACATTGACAGTTTTGCCAAGACTGAAATGTGTGGCAATGGAAATCCAACACGAGACATTTTGGCGGAATCTCTTTTGCAGCTATCATATAATTTACAATCTATTTATCAAATACAATCTAAACCTTTACAGCTAGATCAGTCAAGCAGTTATACAATAGAAAACCTTCCTTTTTGGCTAAATTCTTGAATAATTGTCTATTGAATGCTTCATTGTTTCACCTTTCTAACACGTCTCAGCAAGAAGCTTGATGAACAGCAGGACGATGCTATTGCTCAGTAAATGGGTAAAAATATTAATAAGATGTAGCAACAGAAGCAGTAGTGCAATAAGATAGATTGTTTACCAGGCCCACACTGTAGGTGTTTTCCAAAAAAAAATTTTGTTAAAGAGAAAAATATACCTGCTGGTCAACAATTCCTAAACTATTTTATCCTAAACTTTATGCACTGTCCTTAAAATATCACCGAATGCTGAGTTCTAAGCATGTTATGAGAAGATTAATAAGTATTCAGCACAATTATTTGAGTCAAGCATGGGGCACTGTTTGCCTTATTGTGTAGATATTGGCATCTTGAGTAGCATGTTGCTATCCTTGGCTCTTGTGCTTGATTTTAGATGTGCGACCTAATTGATGTAGTGATTCCCTTGTGGAAGGCATAAGTGTTCCAGCTGGCTACAGTGTTTCACTGATAGATTGTGTGAGAGTTTAGTGGCACTTGAAGCATTCCCAGCACTCTATGTGAATCAGCTTCCTTTGTCGTTGTGACAATCGACAGGTTTTTTATTTTTTAAAAATCATTTCCTCACATGATTAAGATAGAATTCCATTCTTGTTTGGGTTGATGACACAGATGTTAGGAGCAGTTTAGGAGTGATCAGGTAACTTTGACTTACCAGTTCTATTTCAGGTCATAATTGCTTTCGCCTTGTTATTTATAGCTGTTAGGAGAGTGCAATGCTGGTGCCTTCTCACAGATTGACTTACCTTAAAGAGAGAGAGAGAGACATCACATCCCTTAGTCCAAAGCAAAGAAATTGCCTGTAAAGCATATGGACATTTTTATCCCATAAACTATTAATAATCCATGCTTCACCCTTGAACAGAAATTTCAAGACAATCAAAAGACTTTCCTGTGTTTTTGTTTTAAATTTAGCTGCAATAGAGCTGATGGCACAGAATTTGAGAGAAGTTACAGATTGGCAGAGACTGATACTGAACATTGTGTTTGGTAGGGATTGGAGCAGGTATAGATATGGGGGAATGAATTACTAGACTCATGACTCAGCACCCCAATTCCAAACATTTCAAATCATAATCAGCACAAACAAGAAATCATTGGAGAAACTCAGCAGGCCTGAGAGCATCTGTGAGAAACAGAGTTAAAGTGTTTTGAGTCTGACATGATCTTCTTATCTTCTTCTGCTGAAAGAACTGCTGAGTTTTTCCAGAATTTTTGATTTTATTCCAGAATACCAGCATCTGTAGAAGTTGCCTTTTATCAGCAGCTGGCAACCTGACTTACCCTTGCCACTAAGGGAACAGCTGGAAAGAGCACTATGGTATGGTCTTGAATAATATGCTGCCCCTGAGAAGCATCTGTGGCACTCATTAAAGCTATATTGATAACCAATATGTTAAACTGATTTTGCTTTATGGATATTTTGACCAGAACAAACTTGTGATAGTTCAGAATCAGACAGGAACAAATCAAACGTTAGACATTCATTGCAGTTGAGTGGTGCAGATGAATAGTGCACGTATGCATCTAATTGTTAATGCTTGCAAGACTCAGATAATTAAGAGCATATCTGCTCTGAAAATGATATCAGAGGCTAAAACATTGTTGCATCAATGACATTAGCAGTCATTGTCAGTGATTCGCTTTGGCTTTGTCTATATGGATGGAGCTTTCCAGCAGCTCTTACATTATTGTGTGACTTATGCAGCAATGTGGCAGAGCCATTAGAGGTCCTATTAGGAATGCACTGCAAAGTATACTGGATCTTCTCAGGACTTTGAAGCATTGCTTCAAGACGCCAATGGATTCTTTAACTTTACTTTTGTCTCAGGACAAGGTTGACTGGAGTAACAGATGATCCTGACATTGTTGGTAGGCAAATTGTTTGAAGGAATCCTGAAGGACAGGATTTATATGTATTTGGAAAGGCAAGGACAGATTAGGGGATAGTCAACATTGTTTCATGTGCGGAAAATTGTGTCTCACGTATTTGATTGAAATGTTTGAATAAGTAACAAAGGATTGATGAGGGCAGAGCAGTGGATGTAATATTTATGGATTTCAGTAAGGTGTTTGACAAGGTTCCTCAAGGTAGACTGGTTAGCAAGATTAGATCACATGAAATACACAGAGAACTAGCCATGTGGATACAGAACTGGCTCAAAGGTAGAAGATAGAGGGTGATAGTAGAGGATTGCATTTCAGACTGGAGGCCTGTGACTAGCAGTGTGCCGCAAGGATCAGTGCTGGGTCCACTGCTTTTCATCATTTATATAAATTATTTAGATGTGAACATAGGCGGTATAGTAGTAAGTTTGTAGATGACGCCAAAATTGGAAGTGGAGTGGACAGCAAAGAAGGTTACCTCAGAGAACTACGAGATCTTGATCAGATGGGCCAATGGGCCAAGCAATGACAGATGGAGTTTAATTTAGATAAATGTGAGGTACTGTATTTTGGAAAGGCAAATCAGGGCAAGACTTATACACTTAATGGTAAGGTCCTGGGGAATGTTGCTGAACAAAGAGACCTTGGAATGTAGATTCATAGCTCCTTGAAAGCGGAGTCACAGGTGGACAGAATAGTGAAGAAGATGTTTGGTATGTTTACCTTCATTGATCAATGCATTGAGTATAAGACTTGGGAGGTCATGTTGCGGCTGTACAGGACATTGGTTAGGCTACTATTGGAATACTAGTCATGATTGGAGATGCTGGTGTTAGACTGGAGTGTACAAAGTTAAAAATCACGCAACACCAGGTTATAGCCCAACAGGTTTAATTATAAGCACACTAGCTTTCGGAGCACCGCTCCTTCATCAGGTGATTGTGGAGGACACAATTGTAAGGACCAGAATTTATAGCAAAAATTTACAGTGTGATGTAACTGAAATTATACATTGAAAAATATCTTGATTGTCGTCGAGTCTTTCATCTGTTTGAATACCATGGTAGTTTCATTTCTTTCATGTGGAATCACAAAACCTTTTTTTAAAAGTTGCATTCTCAGGTTAACTGTAACAAGTGGTGTTAGCTAGACCACTTGTTATGTTAAACGTGCTGTTTTAAACAAGATGTACATAAGCAGGTATCATTGAAGGTGTCAGGACAAGTAGGGAGCACAGTGAGTAAACATTAGGTATCCTTGGCATTATTAATAGAGGTATGGACAACAAGAGCAGGGAAGTGATGTTGAACTTGTACCAGACAACTTGTTAGATCTAAGCTGGAGTATTGTGTACAGTTGTGTGTGCCATATTCTCAAAAGGAGGTGAATGTATTGAAGAAATTGCAAACTTTATTTGCAAGAATGGTTCGAGTTATGGGAAATTTCAGTTCTGAGAATAGGTTGAAGAGTTTGAGATTGTTATCCTTGGAGAGAAGGCTGAGAGATGATTCCTCCACCAATAATTGTTTTTATCTGTGTACATATATGTAGGGAACTAAGAAGGAGTAGAGTTTAAATTGCAGAGTTTTAAGTTAATAATTTATGCATTGTAAGGCCTGTGGCTAGAACTAATTTATTTGTAACACACAGTAGTTTCTTTTAATTGCAGAAACCTGGCCAGAAACCTGTTAAACTGAGTTCATTAGGTTGGAAAATTGAGGACTTTGAGTAACTTGATTAAGTCTTTCACTTTTTTGATGATTTCAGGAGTAGCGGGTTCCAGTGAATTGTGACAGACTGAATGCTAGAAAGTCAGCACTTACTACCCATTTCCAGGACTCAGAAGTGTTAATGGTAAGCCTTAAAGAGAAAATTGAATGTGATATTGCTCCCAAGACATTGTTGACTTATCCTTAGCAGTAATAGAGGTTGCAATAGAAGCAGTTGTTGTCAAGGTACTCTTGACAACTCTTGGCTGATTACTGCAGTACATTCTGCAATCAAGATATGCACTATTGCAGCCAGTAAGCACTGTGTAGTACCGTGCTACTGAGATCCAAAGTAGAGAATGTTGAGACTGGTCAGAATATGCAACAATATCTGAACATCCAGGTGATTATAATATCATGGTGTTGCTTCATGTTAAAATTCAGATTCATGCTATGGAGGCTTTAGTTACTCAATAGAAATTAATATGTGAACGAGTTTGAGCAATTTGGTCATTTGTAACTCACAAGTATAAAATCAAAAATGCTTACCGCACAGCACAGCACAGCACAGAAAGAGGTTATTTGGACCATTGCACCAACTTCATGTTGTGAAGATTTCCATTTTGGATAATGATCCAATTCGTTTTTGAAAACCTCATTTGAAACTGCTTTTATTTGTTACGTGAAAACATCTTTATTCATGTCACCATTGTTTCTTTTCCCAATTATCTCAAATCTGTGCTCTCTGATTCTTGATCCTTTCACTAATGGGAGTAGTTTCTATTTTGTCCAGATCCCACGTTATTTTGGATATCTTTCTCAAATTTTCTTTTTTTCCCAAGAAAACAGTCCTAACATCTCCACTTATTTGAAGGTCCTTATTCCTGGAACTTCTCCTGAATCTCTTCTACATCTTCACTAATACCTTTACATCAGAACCAAAGGGATTCAGGTAAACCTTGGAAAAGGATATGAAATTAGTTGGAAGGTGGAATTAAGTATTTAGAGGGGTTATGTTAAAATGGGGGAAAGAAGCATGTGAGGTCTTCAAGATTTTGTAGTGAGACCACTGTTGGTTCTAATTTCCATTACTAAATTACATAAATGATTTGAATTCAGAATTTCAGTGCCACGCAACCAAAATTGCACATGGATATAAACCAAAGAAGATGAAATCAGTGAAGCAGCACAGAAATTACAGAATGAGTTGGATTAAATATATTTATACAAAAGACAGCCGAAATGGGAAAGCAGTGTGTAGTTAAATGACATCATGAATACTACTCAAATAGCTAAGGATGAGACTGAAAGAGATCATGATTTGCATTTTCCTCCATAGCCCCAAACAAACTGAAAAAAGGTCACAGTTGGAAAAAGGCAGAATTAGATTGACCTTGCTTGAGGAAGGAGCTGAGCTCTGAAAGCTTGCAATTTTGAGTAAACCTGTTGGATGATAATTTGGCATCATTTGGTTTTTGACCTTGTCCACGCCTGTCCAACTCTGGCATCTTCTCATCATGGCTTCAGATAGCCAAGCCACTGATTGCCTCATAATGCAGGTTCTATTGCCTCTCTTGGCCCACAAGAGGATTGTGGCTGGTTCCAATATGCCCATACTTTCACAGAAAATTCAGAAAGGTTTACAGATGAAGTGCTGCGGAACTTCCTCTCCCTTCAATTGAGGCAAACTTGCACTTAACTTCCAGACCTAGGGTTGTGCCAATGCCCACAAAGGCAGGGGTTTCCTTACATATATTTCTCCCCCTTAAGGATCATGGGTTGACCCTTTGAATATTGAAACCTCTCTTTCACTACAGTATCACCTCATTTCACTCATGGACACTAGGTTGGAGTCACAATTGAATCAAAGGGGAAATCAGTTGATTTCATTGTAATCCCAACCCAATAATTTTAGTTGATTTGATTCATAGTATTTCCAATTGAATGCAGAGCAGTTACAAGAATAATGAATCTGTAGCCAAAACAATAGTGTACAAATCAAAGTCAGTCATGAAGAAAGTGTAAAGTTAACGAATTTTAAGAAGGTTTGCAGCTCAGATTGATGATAATTATGTAAGTTAGCTTGCTGAGCATGAAATTTTGTTTTCACACATTGCGTCACTATGACTAGGTAATGTAATCAGCGAGAGTCTCTGATGACGCGCTGGTGGTATGTCCCACCTCTCTATTTATAGGTCTTGGTTTCTTATGGTGGGTGAAGTCATTTCCGATTCTTTTTTTCAAAGTGAAGGAGGATAGGATCTAAATTGATGTGTTTATTGATGAGGTTCTGGTTAGAATGCCATGCTAAAAGTTTTGTGCGTGTCTTTGTTTTGCCAGTCCTAGGATGTGTGTGTTGTCTCAGTCAAAGTGGCGTCCTTCTTTGTCTGTATGTATAGAAACTAGTCTTAGTGAGTTGTGTCTTTTCATGGCCAGTTGGTGTTCTTGTATCCTGCTCGCAAGTTTCCTGCTAGTTTGTCCGATGTAGTGTTTTTTACAATTCTTGCATGGTATCTTATAAATGGCGTTAGTTTTGCTGGTGGTATCTGTTGGATCCTCTAGGTTCATTAGTCGCTGTTTAAGTGTGTTGGTAGGTTTGTGGGCTACCATGATGCCAAGGGATCTGAGTAGTCTGGAAGTCATTTTGGATATGCCTTTGATTTAAGGTAATGTGGCTATATTTTTTGGTGGCATTGTGTCTGCTTGTTTGGGTTTATTTCTGAGGAATCTTCAGTTTATGTTTATTGGGTACCCATTTTTCTTGAAAACATTGTAGATATTTTTCTCGGGTGCTGCAGTGTGATGTAGCTCATTGAAATACTGTTTTGATGCAGCTCTGTTTGTGGGTGTTGGGATGATTTCTTCTGAAGTTAAGTATTTGGTCTATGTTTGTTGTTTTTCTGTAGACACTGGTTTGAAGTTCTCCATTAACTGTACGTTCAACGGTCACTTCTAGGAATGGGAGTCTGTTGTCGGTCTCCTCCTCTTTTGTGAATTTTATGCCTGTTAGGATATTGTTGATGGTACGTTGATTGTTGTAGGTTTCCTCTAATTTGTTCTGTTTTGTGATGACAAAGGTGTCATCTATGTAGCGGACCCAAAGCTTGGGTTGGATAGATTTTAGATTAGATTAGATTCTCTACAGTGTGGAAACATGCCCTTTGGCCCAACAAGTCCACACCGACCCTCTGACGAGTAACCCACCCAGACCCATTTCCCTCTGACTAATGCACCTAACGTTATGGGCAATTTAGCATGGCCAATTCACCTAACCTGCACATTTTTGGACTGTGGGAGGAAACTGGAGCACCCAGAGGAAACCCACGCAGACACGGGGAGAATGTGCAAACTCTACACAGACAGTTGTCCAAGGCTAGATTCGAACCTAGGTCCCTGGTACTGTGAGGCAGCAGTGCTAACCACTGAGCCATTGTGCCACCCTAAGATGGGAGGGTAAAGTGGAATGTGTTCTGGTCAGATCATTGCATGACGATGGTAACTGCTAGGAAAGCAAGATTTCAACCTTCATAATATGGTGCTGCTGGTAATAACTAAGCTTGACATGGAGCAGATGAAATTATTTTCAGTTAGTAGAGATTTCTTACATTTAGAGGATTTTACAATTCATTAAAACTGTGAATGGCACTGGCATGTGTGTTGTATATGGGATGCACTTGCTTGAACTTGCAAAAAAAATCATCTGTGACTTATTTGCTTCATCTGTGCATAGCTAATTAAATAATGTTGCTATGTCCTTAGAGGTAGTCTGGAATCACCCTAAAGTGTAAGAATTCATAGTGATTCTGACCTTGACACTGACTCACAAAATGCATATAGCTTGTTACATTGATTTACAAGGAAAGCCATCAGTAAACATAGCATCTTCAAATACTTCATTGGTGTCATTTGGAGATAAGATACTCTTGAAATGAAGATCAAACGGGTGTGTAACCTCTTGAGTTGCTTTGCCAGACTGGCCAGCTTCTGGTTGTCTTTTCCATCTATCTACAAATAGCACCAGTTCCAAAGAAATTTCTCAATAGTAGTTTCAGCAATGAATCAGTCTGTAAGCATTATGTTATTAACCTCTGAACATACAGGGAATTGATACAAGGGGTGAAATTGTATTCTCGCTCCCATTGTAGTTTAGGTGTGGAGGAGGTTGCCTGCCACCTGAACCTGAATTAAGTCTGTGACAGGAAAGACGTCAATTGAAGTCCAGTATCAGGCCTTCTCCCAGTGCTGCTAGTATGGACACTGCAGCAGACAGAGGGCTCAGCATGCAAACAGTGTAATCCATGGGGGGTTGCAGCATGCACCTCAGATGGCAAAGGTTCCCTCCTTGCTGCTAATGCCTCTTACATTCCCTCCACTGTGAGCTCCACCCTGTGAAAAGTTTCCCAGCTGTACCCTGGGTTCCAGCGAAGATCCTGTACCTCAGTTTGCTGCCACACAGGCTCTGGCCACAGCCTCCCTATTGGAGTTGCTGGGATCTGATTGGCCAGCAGTTCCCAATATGTGGAACCTCTTCCACTCTGGGGTCCTTGGTCCTGGGGTCCTGCGATTGCTGGTCAGTCAAGTGCCTGAAACCCCCCGTTCTAAAAAGACCCCTTTTAAAATTCTCATTCATGGGAGTTGTGTGTCATCAGCTTGGTCTGTATTTCTTGCTTATCTCTCATTGCCCTTGATAAGGTGGTGGTGAACTATCTTCTTGAACTGCTGAAGTCAAATATTGTAGGTGGACCATGAGGGAGGGATTCATGTTCCAGAATTTTGATCCAGCAATGCTGAATGAATGGTGACACATTTTCAAATCGGAAGGGTGACTGGCTTGGAGGCAAATTTGTAGGTTGCAGTATTCCCATGTATCTGCTGCCTTTGTCCTTCTAGATAATGATGGTCTTGGGTTTGGAAGTTTCTGTCTAAGAAGTCTTGGTGAACTTCTGCAGTGCATCTTATAAAAGGTATGCAATGCTGCTTCTGAGTATTGATGGTGGAGGAAGTAGATGTTTGTGAATGTGGTGCCAGTCAAGTGGACTGCTTTGTCTTAGCTGCTTGAGTATTGTTTGAGCTACACTCATCCAGGCAAGTGGGAAGTCATGCACCATTCTCCTAACTTGTGCCATGTAGGTTGTGGGTAGGCTTTGGGGAGTCAGGAACTGAGTTACTTGCTACAGGATTCATAGCCTCTGCAGGTCTTGTAGCAGTTGTATTTATATGGCTAGTCCAGTTCAGTTTCTGGTCAATAGTAACCCTCAGGATGTTGGGTTCTTCTGCCTCTTTCACAAATTTCCATCCATTTGGTAACTATTTCAACTGCTCACTTTATGAGTACTTCTTATGCTATAAAGTGCTTTGAGACATCCAGTGGTTGGGAAATGCACTGCATAAATACATTTCTTTATTTTGTTTCACACCACCAGCAAGAATGACTTCCAAAGTCTTCGATATCTTCTACATGATGGCAAATAAATAGCTTAATCTTTGTAAGATCTCTTACAAGTGTAACTGCCCACCATGAACTTCATCTTCCCCTAAAAATCCCCTGCTACAAATCATCAACAATTGCCTCAAGAGGCCAGGACTGATAAGACACACAACAATAGCATCAAGGAGAGGCTAAGTAGCCACTCTTTAAAAAGTGGAATATTATCATATCGTTTTCTGCAAGATATTGTCCAAGAAAAAAAAATGCCTTAAACCAAAAAAAAGGGCAGGTTTAAGTCACTGAGAGAACATAATGAGTATTTTAGAGATTATAATTCTGACCTAAACCCACCCCTGGTTCTTCCATATCCCAAGGCTTTTGAGACCCCACTAGTCCACACACAGAATTCTTAAACATCCCTCCCTGCCAGCAGACCTCCAAATGTCCCTCTGATTTCTTCCCAATGACCTCTCACATTCTGATCTGATTCCACCCCAGGCCTATGATCCTTCTCATAAGGACTCAGATCTCCCACATGCCCGCCACCAGAAACCTCATGTGCAGTACCCCCAACTCCCACTTGTGGTTAGAGTGATCACTTGTGACCTCTAAATGTATTACAAATGGATATATGGGCTCCATTTGCCTGAGATCTCTAGTGGGTTTGCTTCTAGCTAATCTAGTTCGGACAGTAGAGACTAATCTCTAGACATATCTTTTGTCTAGGGTTCTACAATTTAGACTATAGCCTCTGGTCACATGATGATATCTAGGTACTTGACTCAACTGAATGTTGAGCTTCTAAAAGGGGCATCACTCTTAAAACAATTGTAAAAATCTTTTTTTCTCTCTCCAAGGTAGTTCTAATATGGATGTCATTGTATTCCATGGTATCAAGCTTGCTCTTAAGCATTTCTTGTAAATTAACACTGCACTTTCTGAAAGAATTGATTGATATAATTGCACCTTCTCAGTGGAATCCTATTTGAAACTTCCAATGACGTTGAAGCTATCCACATGCAGTTGTAATATATCCTCGATTGACTCGATATGGATTTTCTTGTCTGTTACCATTGCTGAATTCGTTGATAATGACAATGTTGACATCTGTACAGGCTGGCAGTTCTGCTGCTTCCTATCTGTCCATGTTCTACAGGTAGAGTAGTATTTGGTTTCCATGTTAAAAGGCCAGAACTGCATTATTAATGTGCCATTGCAGTAAATTGGTTGTACTTTAGATTAGTTTCCTTACAGTATGGAAACAGGCCCTTCAGCCCAACAAGTTCACACCGACCCTCTGAAGACTAACTCACCCAGACCCATTCCCCTACATTTCTCCCTGACTAATGTACCTAACACTATGAGCAATTTAGCATGGCCAATTCACCTAACCAGCACATCTTTGTGATTGTGGGAGGAAACCGTGCAGACATGGGGAGAATGTGCAAACTCCACAGTCACCCAAGGTGTGGATCGAACCGGATCCCTGGTGCTGTGAGGCAGCAGTGTTAACCACTGAGCTTCAGTGTCACTCCATGGTGGCTCAGTTAATTTAGCAATTGGTGGTTGTACCAAATACCTTTGGTGCAGTGTGTGCAGTCCTTGTGTGCAGTTTTGGGATCCACATTATCGGAAGGATGTAATAGCACTGGAAAGGGTGCAAAGGAAATTTACCTGGATGTTGCCAGTTATAAAGTGAGATTGGACAGACTAAAATAGTTTTCCTGAGAGCAGAGGAGGTTGAGAGGGGACCTGATTGACATGTATAAAAATTTGACAAGCATAATTAGGTAGGCAAGACAAAACTTTTTCCTTGGTGGAGAGATCAGTTGCCAGGAGCCATAGATTTACAAGGTGTAGAGGAGATGTAAGGTGAAAATGTTTTCACCCAGATGCTGGTTGGAATCTGGAACTCACTGTCTGTAAGAGGGGGAGAGGCAACAATCCTCATAACATTAAAGAAATATTTGGATGTGTACTTGCAATGCCAAGGCATGCAAGGCAATGCACCAAGTGCTGGAAAATGGGATCAGAATAGTTTGGTGATTCTTCTTGTCTGGTGCAGCCTCAGTGCTGTGGATCTCTATGACTCTAACTTCCGATGATCCAGGTACATATCCTTCAGTATTCAGATTTGTGGGATATATGCTCTAGCACCTGTGTCAAAAATAATTTTGTTTGTTGGACAAATGGTATTAATTGGGGAAATGTTTATAGTTGCCTGATTTTATCACACAATGTTTTGTATTAACAACTGGAAGGAGAAAGTGAGGTCTGCAGATGCTGGAGATCAGAGCTGAAAATGTGTTGCTGGAAAAGCGCAGCAGGTCAGGCAGCATCCAGGGAACAGGAGAATCGGGCATAAGCCCTTCTTCAGGGTTTCCATTAACAACTGGAAGCCCTGTGCATTTTCTGGTTGGAGTTTGTTCCACGCTGTGTCTTATCTCCGGTCTGCCTTGCTGTGAGCTGCACGAATCAGCTTACAGTTAAGCAAGTCTCTGGCTGTGTCCTATACCTGTTTCATTGCCTTATTCATTCTGCATTTTTCCTGAAAGAGACAATGGCCAATATCACCATTTGATTGTCTGTACTGTTTATAAGTAGGAAAATATGCAAATGGACTCTGTTTACTTGAACATATCTGTGAGCTTGTTTAGATTTAAACTTGTGCAGACAGTACAGAGTAATCTCTAGGTGCATTTGTTGCTCAAGGACGCTACAGTATAGAATGACCATAGCCTCTGATCGTATGAAAATATCCAGCTACTTGGCTCACCTGCACATTGTGTTTCTCAAGTTGATAATAGAACCACACTCATCACAATATTATCATCCTGGATTGAGTCCTCCTCAGCCATTCCCTCCCCCTTGATATGATCCTATTGGTTGGCCACCACCACACCTAATTCAATTACTCATCAGCCTTAACATTGATGACCTTGTTGTGTGGTATCCATAGTCATGTTCTATTTGTCATTATCTTCGCTTATTCAATTTTCCTCTGCTTTGTGACCTAAGACTATTTACAAACAGATATATTTCTAACTGAAAACCCCATCCTCTCATTGCTAGTTTTCATGTTTGAAATGAAGAGCTTTTTTTAGTGGAGGGGTTGTGAGTTTGAGGTTTGAAATGTATGACCGACCTTCTTATAAAGGATACTGTTTCCTTATCGCTTTAATGTTTGCTTATTAATTAAGTGGATATATTCTCTTAACTGAAGTTCCAATCCATTCATGATCTGCAGTGAACTTTATCTTGTTCAGCAGTCTGGGCTGTTAAGTCTGAAAGGCTTCTTTGACCTTCCTTTTAATTCACACTGCACAATATCTTTGGCTTTGTTCACTGAAATTGATTTTGTGTTCCTTTACCTTGATGGGAGCTGCCAGTTTTAAAATCCCTAGCTACCGCCAGAAGGCTTTTTTAGAGTTGCCAGTAGTGCTAATGCTCCTTGGGCAATGGAATAACAATTACCTGCAAAGAAAGCCAGCATTCACTTTCTCCACGTTGACAACTTCAACATTAAGAAGAAAGAAATCATATAGGCCTGCCTGCTTTTATGAATTCCTGCAGGGGCTCTCCGATCTCTCACTTAGAACTCAACAGGACGTTGGTGACCATAGGGTAAATGCCTGGGAAACACTTATGCCATTTCTCCAGGGATCCTCTCAAATGCTCACTGAACGTAATGCGGTATATCAAAATTCAGGGTCAAAATCATTTGGAATGTAGTCGTCAATTTTAACCCACAATTAATTTGAGGGCAGGCACATTTAAGTTCACTTGTGAGCCAGAAGTGATGGAAGTAGATGTTCCAGGTTTCCCCCACTTGCAGCTGAAGATCTGTTTATCACTTGCTTTGAACTTGGATACTGCTCCCCTCTCCATTTGTCAGGATACGATTTGGCTGTTGTAAAATGGGATTCAAAGCATTCATTAAAGTGAAATATAGCCAATATGATTAGCTGGCACTCCGCATTCCTTGACTCACTGACTTTGCTGCCTTCTTATGGAGCAAATACTCCAGATTCATTTTCTCCACCTTAATTAACCGTGGCTCTGGATCCTATGAAATCTAGTGACATCAGGTCAAAGGTAGATTGCAATACCCATCACTAAGAGATGCTTGGTAACACCACACTCTGAGTCCTGAAGAGTATATCTGTCAGATCGCATCTGTGACTTGTGGTGAAAGTACCAGTCAGTAGAAAAAAACTAACTTGACGGTGTCGACATAAATTCATACATCACAGAAGGTTCTGTTCTATGATAATATTGGTGGGAGAGACTACCATTCAGTCCTTGTGAAGATGAATTCCTGTCTTAACGCTGGGGATAAACTATCCTCTGTTGGCTACCATCACGCTGAATGAGAGATTTAGAATGGATTTCACAGTTTAAAGCTGGGCATGTATTAAATGCAGTGGGCTATCACCATCAGCCAATTTGCATTGCATCACAATCTGGAACTTTATGGGTAAACAGTGGGCAGCACGGTGCCTCAGCGGTTAGCACTGCTGCCACACAGCACCCAGGGACCCGGCTTCGATTCCACCCTTGGGCAACTGCCTGTGTGGAGTTTGCACTTTCTCCCCGTGTCTATGTGGGTTTCTCCGGGTGCTACGATTTCCTCCCACAACCCAAAGACCTGCAGGTTAGGTGAATTTGCCCTGCTAAATTGCCCGTAGTGTTAGGTGCATTAGGCAAGGGTGAATATGGGGTCGGGGTGGGTTACTCTTTGGAGAGTCGGTGAGGACTTGTTGGGCCGAAGGGCCTGTTTCCATACCGTAAGGAATCTAATATTACTGAGCCTACCACTACAATCAAACTAGGGAATCAAATCTGATTCAATGAAGAGTGGTGCAGAGCACGTCAGGATTAGCAAAGTGAAAATTAGGTTCAAAGCTGGTGAAGCTTCAATATAGGATCATGTGCATGTCAAACAGAGAAGTAAAACTGCTCAGTGATTCCACAACTACAATAAAAGTTCGGCAGCATTGCCACATCCAATTGTGAATGACAGTGAACAATTAAACAGCTAACTGGAGGAGAAGACTTCATGATTAAGGTGAGGGGCCTTACACATGAAAAAGTCTGAAGCAATTTCATCCATTTTCATCCAGAAATGTTGAATGGATGATCCATCCCATCCTCCTTTTGAAGTCCCAATTATCACAGTCACCAGGTTTCAACCAAATCAATGCCCTGCACTTGCTCTCAAAAAGAGAGCTTGGGACAGAACATTGGGTGTGAGCCCTGATAACACGCAGACTGCACAGCTCAAGACTGAAGTCCCAGAATTATTTGTGCCTCTAGCCAGAAAATTCAGTATAATGACATCATTGGAAACTATCATGTGAAATGGGAAATTGTCCAGTTCTATAATCTCTCCAAAAAGCAGACGATCCAACCCATAACATTATAATCCCATCAACATTTTACTAACAATTAACTAAATAATGTAAAAAGTTTGTCAACAGGGCTCTCAAGGGACATCCAGACAGCAGTAATCTCCTTGCTGAAGCTCAGTTTGGATTGGGTTACTCAGGTATTATGGCCTGGGTACAAACATAACAAAAATGTCAAATTCCAGAGATGAGGTGAGAGTGACTGCCTTTGACACGAATACAACAGTTAATCAAACAAAGAGCATTTTGCTTGAGTTCATGAGATGCAAGTGTCACTGGCTGGGCCAACATTTATTACCCATCAATCTGAATAGCTTAGGAAGGCCATTTCAGAGGACAGCTAAGAATCAACCACAGTGCTGTGGTTCTGGAGTCACATGTAGGCCAGACTAGGTAAGAACAATGGATTTCATTTCTTAAAGGGTATTCGTGAAACAGGTGGGTTTTTACAACAATTGACAGAGGTTATATGCTTACCATTAGGTGAGTTCTTAATCCTAGAATTTTAGTGAATTCAAGTTTCATCATCTACCGTGGAATGATTTGAACCCATCTCCTCAGATCATTAGGCTGCTGTTCTGGATTACTGGTCCAGTGACACAACCACTGTACCACTGTATCCCCGTAGAGCAAGGAACACAAAAAGAAAGTCAATGGGAATCAAGGGTAAAATGCTGTGATTAGGGTTAGCTACTGAAGTTGACAGTGCCCACATGTGGAAAGGCCTGGTCACCATTCCAGATTCTGCTGAGAAGTATGTGTTACATTTGTGCCTCACAGACAGTGGTGTCTCCAACAGCAGAGAGCCTAACCATCTGGTATTCAATGAAATGATCATTTCTGAATCTACTACAATCCTAGTGCTTGAATCATAGAAGGTTAATATTTAGATACAGGAAATCAGGAAAGCTAATGGAATGTTATTTTTTGTTGTGAGGCAAATTGAACGCAAGAGTAGGGAAGTTATGCTTCAGTTCTACGTGGCATTGGTGAGACCACAAATTTGTACTGTGTATGGCAATGATCACC
This sequence comes from Chiloscyllium plagiosum, assembly GCF_037043375.1. Lineage (NCBI taxonomy): Eukaryota > Metazoa > Chordata > Chondrichthyes > Orectolobiformes > Hemiscylliidae > Chiloscyllium > Chiloscyllium plagiosum. The sequence continues at coordinate 102,085,993 of NW_028270142.1, read as the reverse complement.
ATACTTATGGAAGGATGTTAAAGCATTGAAAGGTTTACCAGACCATTACCTGTAATAAGCAGATTGACTCATGAAAAGAGGCTAGACAGGCTAAGCTCAAACCCTCTGTGGTTTTGAAGAGTCCAAGATGACTTAATTGAAACATATAAACTCCTGAGGGGATTTGAGTGGGTGGATGTTGAAAGGAAGTCTCCTCTTGTGTGTGAACGTAGAATCAGGAGTCACAGTTTAAAAAGAAGGGATTGCCTATTTAAAGCAGCAGAAAGGAAAAAAACATTCTGTCAGAGGTTGAGAGTCTTTGGAATTCATTTCATAAAAAGCACTGGATGCAGAATCTTTAAATATTTTAAGGCAGAAGTAGATAGATTCTTGATTACCAAGGGGATGAAAGATTACCAGGGACATGCAAGAATATCTTTTTTAATTGTACAACATGGGTGTCGCTGGTTGAGCCAGCAGTTATTACCCATCCTATTTACACTTGAGAATGTGGTGGTGAGCTGTCCTCTTTGTGCTGTAGGTAAACCCACATTGCCTTTAGAGAGAGAGATTCCAGGATTTTGACCCAGCAACAATTAAGGGATGGCAATATATTTCTTAGTCAGGACAGTAAGTGACTTGAAGGCAACATTACAATGGTGTTGTTCCCATGTATCTGGTACCCTTGCCCTTTAAGGTAAAAGTAGTTATGGTTTGGAAGGTGCTGCCTAGGAATCTCTGGTGAATTTCCACAGTGCATCTTTAGACAGGACACACTGCTGCATCTGAGCATTGATTGTGGAAGGAGTGAATGTTTGATGATGCTGTGTCAATTTAGCAGCTGCTTTGTCCTAGATTCTGTCAAGATTTTGGAGTGTTGTTGGAGCTGCACTCATCCCGACCTCACACTCCTGACTTGAACCTTGTCGATGATGGGCAGGCTTTGGGGAGTCTCAAGATGAGTTACTTGCTGCAGGGTTCCTAGCCTGTGACCCACTTTTGTAGTCAGTGCATTTGTATAGTTAGTTCAGTTCAGGTTCCGGCCCATAGTTACCCTCAGTGTGTGGATAGTTGAGGGATTCGGTGATGGAAACACCATTGAATTTCAAGGTTAGATTGGTCATGTATTGGAGATGGCTGTTGCCTGATATTTGTGTGGCACCAATGTTACTTGCCACTTTTTAGCCCAAGCCTGGATATTGTCCAGGTCTTGCTGCATTTAAGCATTGATTGCTTCAGTACCTGAGGAGTCATAAACGGTGCTGAACATTGTACAATCATCAGCAAACAACCCACTTCTGACCTTATGATGGAGGGAAGGTCATCGAAGAAGCAGCAGCAGATGGTTGGGCATCAGACAATACTTGAGGAACTTCGACCTGACTGAGATGAATGACCTCCAACAACCACTGTCATATATAATATGTCAAATTAAGGTTAAAATCAGATTAGCCATCTTTTTAGAATCATAGAATTCCTGCAGTGTAGTCAGAGGTCATGGAGCCTGCACTAACCCTCCTAAAAGCATCTCAACCAGATACACCCTATCCCCACATTCACCATGGCTAATCCACCTAGCTTGCACACTATGGCTTGCACAACTTAGCATTACCAATCCACCTAACCACAGCTTTGGACTGTGGAAAGAAAGTGGAGAACCCAGAGGAAACCCATGTAGACACAGGGAGAATGTACAAACTCTGCACAGACAGTCGCCCAGACTGGAATCGAACCCATTTCCTGGCTCGGTGAGGCAGCAGTGCCAACCACTGTGTCACTGTGCCACCCTCTTATTGAATAACAGATCAGGTATGAAAGGCCAAGTGACCTACTCTTGTTTATTGCTTGTAATCAATTCCTGAATCTTACCATTGACCAGAAAGTTAACTAGACCAGCTATCTTAAATCCATTGGTTACAAGACAAGGCCAGAGTCTGAAAATTCTGCATCAAGTAACTCACCTCCTGACTTGCCTGGAAAAGAAGGAGCAGTGACTGTTCCCAACAGATTTCCTTTGACCTTTCCAGTCCTGATCTTTCAGACAATTCAACTCTCCCTATAATGATCATTCTCTCACTCTGCTGACTGCAGGGAAGTGTTCCTGTGCATTCTTAATTCATCTCCCCTTCTTTTTCCTTCTTAATATCAGGACCATACTTCCTGTAGGCTTTAAAGCAGCTCAGAAGATTCTTTCTTAAGGAAGTGGCTGCAGAAATAATGGATGCAAATGGTGGTCATCTTCTAAAATTCTTTAATATCTGGAATAGTTCCTACAGATTGGAGAGAAGCTAATGTAATGCCACCATTTGGAAAGGGAAGTATTATTGACTGGTGAGTCTGACATTAACAGTTGGGAAGATGCTAGAGTCCATTGTCAAAGATTTTATAGCACAGTACTTAGAAAACAATAGTAGAATCAGACACATTCAGCATAGATTTATAAAAGGGAAATCATGTGGGACAAATCTACTGAAAGTCTTCAAGGGTGTGATTAATAGAGTTGATAATGGGGGAGTTAGTGGGTGTGGAGTATTTGGACTTTCAGAAGGTTTTTGATAAAATTCCACATAAGAGTTTAATGTGTAACATTAAAGCACAAGGAACTGGGGTTAGTGTATTGAGATAGTTTCCTAACTGCTAACCAACTTCCTAACTAATGGTATGAATGCATGGATCTTTTTCTGAATGGCAGGCAGTAGCTGGTGGAGTGCCACAGCGATCAGTACTGGGAACCCTGCTATTCACAATATATGTTAGTGATTTAGATGAAGAAACTAAATGTAATACATCACATTTGCAGATGACACAAAGCTGGGTGGAAGGCTGAGCTATAAGGGGGATGCAAAGATGTTACCACGTAAATCAGCAGCCTCCATTTCAGCAGTGGGAGTCGAGAGAGCACGAGCCAGGGGCAGCCAGGAAGGTAAGATAGAATGTAAAATACTTAGGTCATGAATCAGTGGAGCGAAGGCTGAACAGGAGCGGAAGCAGATATGGGGACTGCTGGATAAGTGAACTAATATTTTTGGGCAGTGGTTAAATCCGAAATATCACACATGTGATGTCTCCCACCTGTCCTACGACTCTAAACAAAACAAGTAACTCTATGTGGAGGGTTGATAAGGTCAGTGTTTTAAAATCTCTTTTGGTAATTTAAAGCAGACAGGATAGAGGCTAGGACAGTTTCATGCTCCTCTTGCAGAAGATGGGAGGTAAGGCTCACCATTAGTGTCCCTGCTGACTTCGCCTGCAAGAAGTGGACCCAACTCCAGCTCCTCACAGACCGCGTTAGGAAACTGGAGCTGGAGCTGGATGAACTTTGGATCATTCGGGATGCTGAGGCGGTGATAAAGAGCAGTTATGGGGGGTAGTCACATCAAAGTTACAGGACAAAGGTCGCTGGGTGACTGTCAAGAGAGGAAAAAGGAGTGGGCAGTCAGTGCAGGGAGCCCCTGTGGCGATTTCCCCTCAATAATAAGGATACTGTTTTGGATACTGTTGGGAGGAACCTACCAGGGCAAAGCCACAGCAGCCAGGTTTCTGCAACTGAACCTGGCTCTGTGGTTCAGAAAGGAAGGGGGTAGAATTGGAGAGCAATAGCGATAGGAGAGTCAATGATTAGAGGAACAGACAGGAGATTCTATGGTCATGAGTGAGACTCCCGTATGGTGTATTGCCTCCTGTGTGCCAGGTTCAGAGATGTCTCGTATTGAATCTACAGGATTCTTAAGGGGGAGGGGGAGCAACCAGAATTCATGGAACACATCAGTACCAATGAGATAGGTAGGCAAATATAGACGGACCTGAAAAGTGAGGATAGGGAGTTAGGTTGGAAGCTAAAAGGCAGGACGAGCAGAGTTGTAATCTCAGTATTGCTACTGGTGCCACATACTATTGAGGCTGGGAACAGAGAGCAAGTGCAGATAAACATGTGTCTGCAGGGCTGGTGTAGGAGGGAGGATTTCAGATATGTGGATCATTGGGATACCTTCTGGGAAAGTGGGACCTGTACAAGGACGAAGCGTTGCACCTGAACTGGAGGAGCACCAATATCCTGGGCGGGAGGTTTTCTAGACCTCTTTGGAAGGGTTTAAACTAATTTGGTAGTGGGTTGGAACTGGAGCTATGGATCAGAGGATGGGGTATCTGATGAACAGATAGATACAGCATGCAGAGAGTCTGTAAGGAGGGATAGGCACTTGATAGTGAAAAGGTGCAGTCAGTGTGATGGATTGAAGAGTGTCTATTTTAATGAAAGAAGTGTCAGGAATAACGGTGATGAACTTATAGCATGATCAGTACTTGGAACTATGATGTTGTGGCCATTACGGAGACTTGGAAATCACAGGGGGCAGGAATGGTTTTTTTTTAGATTACTTACAGTGTGGAAACAGGCCCTTCGGCCCAACAAGTCCACACCGCCCCGCCGAAGCGCAACCCACCCATACCCCTACATTTACCCCTTACCTAACACTACGGGCTATTTAGCATGGCCAATTCACCTAACCTGCACATCTTTGGACTGTGGGAGGAAACCGGAGCACCCGGAGGAAACCCACGCAGACACGGGGAGAATGTGCAAACTCCACACAGTCAGTCGCCAGAGGCGGGAATTGAACCCGGGTCTCTAGTGCTGTGAGGCAGCAGTGCTAACCACTGTGCCACCGTGCCGCCCACGGCACGCCCACGGTGGTTGTTAGATGTTCCAGGGTATAGATGTTTCAAAAGGAATAGGAAGGAAAGTAAAAGAGTTGGGGATTGGCATTGCTAATCAGGGATAGTATCACAGCTGCAGAAAGGGAGGTCATTGAGGAGAGTTTGTCTACAGAGTCAGTATGGGTAGAAGTCTAAAACAGGAAAGGGGCAGTCACTTTATTGGAAGTTATCTATAGAGACCACAATAGCAACAGAGACATGGAGAAGCAGATTGATGGGCAGATTTTGAAAAGGTGCAGAAGTAAAAGGATTGTTGTCTCTAATATTGATTGGAACCTACTTTTGGGCGGCACGGTGTCTCAGTGGTTAGCACTGCTACCTCACAGCACCACAGACCTGAGTTCGACTCCCGCCTCGGGCAACTGTCTGTGTGGAGTGTGCACATTCTCCCCATGTCTGTGTGGGCTTCCTCCGGGTGCTCCAGTTTCCTCCCACAGTCCAAAGATGTGCAGGTTAGGTGAATTGGCCATGCTAAATTGCTGGTAGTGTTAGGTGCATTAGTTAGGGGTAAATGTAGTGGAGTAGGTCTGGGTGGGTTGCTCTTCGGAGGATCAGTGTGGACTTGTTGGGCCTGTTTCCACACTGTAGGGAATCTAATCTACTTAGTTTGGATGGGGCAGATTTTTTCAGGTGTGTCCAGGAAGGATTCCTGACTCAATATGTAGATAGGCTGACTAGAGGGGAGGCCATATTGGCAACGAACCAAGTCAGGTGTTCGATCTCTCGGTGGGAGAGCATTTTAGTGATAGTGGTCACAACTCCCTGACCTTTACTATAGTCATGGAGTGGGATAGGAACAGGTGGAATGGAAAAGTATTTAATTGAGGGAGGGGGGAATTATAATGTTATTAGACAGGAACTATAGAGCATAAATTGAGAGCAGATATTCTCAGGGAAATGCATGACAGAAATGTGGGCGTTGTTTAGGGAGCACTTGCTGCAAGTGCTGCATAGGTTTGTCCCTCTGAGACAAGGAAGGGATGGTAGGGTGAAGGAACCTTGGATGGCAAGAGATGTGGAACATCTAGTCAAGAGGAAGAACAATGCTTACTTAAGGTTGAGGACGCAAGGATCAGACAAGGCTCTAGAGGGTTACAAGGTAGCGAGGAAGGAACTGTGGGATGGACTTAGGAGAGCTAGAAAGGAGCATGAAAAAGCCTTGGCAGGTAGGATTGAGGGAAACTCCAAGACATCTTACACTTACATGAGGAACACGGATGGCCAGAGTGTGGGTAGAGCCGATCAGGGATAGCGGAGAGAATTTGAGCCTGGGGTCAGAGGAGGTAGGGGAGGTCCTTAATGAATAGTTTGCTTCAGTATTCACTAGTGAGAGGGGCCTTGAGGACAGCATGAAACAAACTAATATGCTCGAACAGGTTGATGTTAAGAAGGAGGTTGTGCTGGAAAGTTTGAAAAAGATGAGGAAAAGATATACCCAGGGTTACTACAAGAAGTGAGGGAACAGATTGTTGCACCTTTGGTCATGATCTATGTGTCCTCATTGCCCACTGGAGTATTACCAGATGATTGGAGGATGGAAAATGTTATTCCCTTGTTCAAGAAAGGGAGTAGGGATAACCTTGGGAATTACAGACTGATCAGTCTTACATTGGTGGTGAGTAAATTATTGGAGAGGATTCTGACAGACAAGTTTTATGATTATTTGGAAAAGCATAGTTTCATTAGAGAGAGTCAGCATAGCTTTGTGAGGGGCAGATCATGCCTCACAAGCCTTATTGAATTTTGAGGATGTGACAAAACACAATGATGAATGTAGAGCAGTGGATGTAGTGTATATGGATTTTAGCAAGGCATTTGATAAGGTTCCCCATAGTAGGCTCATTCAGAAAGTAAGGAGACATGGGATACAGGGAAATTTGGCTGTATGAATACAAAATTGGCTGGCCCATAGAAGACAGAAGGGGGTAGTAGATGGAAAGTATTCAGCCTGGAGCTCGGTGACCAGTAGTGTCCCACAGGGATCTGTTCTCGAACCTCTGCTCTTTGACTAGGAAGAGAAAGTGAAAGGGTGGGTTAGTAAGTTTATCGATGACATGAAGGTTAGTGGAGTTGTAGATAGTGTGGAGGGCTGTTGTAACTTGCAATGGGACCTTGACAGGATGCAGAATTGGGCTTAAAAGTGGCAGATGGAGTTCAACCTGGAAAAGTGTGAAGTGATTCATTTTGGAAGGTCAAATTTGAATGCAGATTGCAGGGTTACAGGCAGGATTCTTGTCAGTGTGGAGGAACAGAGGGATCTTGGGTTCCACATCCATAGATCCCTCAAAGTTGCCACCCAAGTTGATAGGGTTGTTAAGAAGGTATATAGTGTGTCAGCTTCCATTAGGGGATTGTGTTTAGGAGCCATAAGGTTATGCTGCAGCTCTATAAAGCCCTGGTTAGGCCATACTTGAAATATTGTGTTCAGTTATAGGAAGGATTTGGAAGTTTTAGAGAGAGTGCAGAGAACATTTACCAGGATGCTGCCTGGACTGAAGGGCGTGTCTTATGAAGAAAGGTTGAGGGAGCTAGGGCTTTTCTCATTGGAGTGAAGAAGGATGAGTGGTGACTTATAGAGGTGTACAAGATGATGAGAAACATAGATAGAGTAGATAGCCTTGCGAAAATCCATATACACTACATCTACTGCTCTACATTCATCATTGTGTTTTGCCACATCCTCAAAATTCAATAAGGCTTGTGAGGCATGATCTGCCCCTCACAAAGCTATGCTGACTATCTCTAGGGTGGATATGCTATCACAAGAGAGCATAATTGTAAGGTGATTGGAGGAAAGTTTAGGGGAGATATCAGAGTTAGGTTCTTTACACAGAGTGGTGGGTGCATGGAATGCACTGCCAATAGTAGAGTCAGATACATTAGTTGACATAAGTAGGGAAGATGTGTTGGGTAGACTAGAGGTTATTAAGGTGGACAAATCCCCAGGACTGGATGGGATATACCCCCGGTTGCTGAGGGAGGTGAGAGAGGAAATAGCTGGGGCCCTGACAGATATCTTTGTTGCATCCTTAAATACAGGTGAGGTTCCGGAGGACTGGAGAGTTGCTCAAGTTGACCCCCTGTACAAGAAGGGTAGTAGGGATATTCCAGGTAACAACAGACCAGTGAGCCTGATGTCAGTGGTGGGAAAGTTTCTGGAGAAAGTACTGAGGGATAGGGTCTATTTATATTTAGAAAAGAATGGCATTATCAGTGATAGGCAACATAGTTTTGTGTGGGGGAGATCGTGCCTTACCAACTTAATAGAGTTCTTCGAGGAAGTGACCATGTTGACAGATGAAGGAAGGGCTGTTGATGACATATACATGGACTTTAGTAAGGTGTTTGATAAGGTTCCCCATTGTAGACTAATGGAGAAAGTGAAGTCACATGGTGTGCAGGGTATTCTAGCTAGGTGGATAAAGAACTGGATTAGTGGTGCTGGAAGAGCACAGCAGTTCAGGCAGCATCAAAGGAGCAGCGAATTCAATGTTTCGGGCAAAGGCCCTTCATCAGGAATAAAGGCAGTGAGCCTGGAGCGTGGAGAGATAAGCTAGAGGAGGGTGGGGGTGGGGAGAAAGTAGCACAGAGTACAATGGGTGAGTGGGGGAGGGGATGAAGGTGATGGGTCAGGGAGGAGAGGGTGGAGTGGATAGGTGGAAAAGGAGATAGGCAGGTAGGACAAGTCCGGACAAGTCATGGGGACAGTGCTGAGCTGGAAGTTTGGAACTAGGGTGAGGTGGGGGAAGGGGAAATGAGGAAACTATTGACGTCCACATTGATGCCCTGGGGTTGAAGTGTTCCGAGGCGGAAGATGAGGCGTTCTTCCTCCAGGCATCTGGTGGTGAGAGAGTGGCGGTGAAGGAGGCCCAGGACCTCCATGTCCTCGGCAGAGTGGGAGGGGGAGTTGAAATGTTGGGCCACAGGGCGGTGTGGTTGATTGGTGCGGGTGTCCCGGAGATGTTCCCTAAAGCGCTCAGCTAGGAGGCGCCCAGTCTCCCCAATGTAGAGGAGACCGCATTGGGAGCAACGGATACAATAAATGATATTAGTGGATGTGCAAGTAAAACTTTGATGGATGATGAAGGCTCCTTTAGGGCTTTGGATAGAGGTGAGGGAGGAGGTGTGGGCACAGGTTTTACAATTCCTGCGGTGGCAGGGGAAAGTGCCAGGATGGGAGGGTGGGTTGTAGGGGGGCGTGGACCTGATCAGGTAGTCACGGAGGGAACGGTCTTTGCGGAAGGCGGAAAGGGGGTGGGGAGGGAAATATATCCCTGGTGGTGGGGTCTGTTTGAAGGTGGCGGAAATGTCAGCGGATGATTTGGTTTACGCGAAGGTTGGTAGGGTGGAAGGTGAGCACCAGGGGCGTTCTGTCCTTGTTACAGTTGGAGGGGTGGGGTCTGAGGGCAGAAGGGCGGGATGTGGACGAGATGCGTTGGAGGGCATCTTTAACCATGTGGGAAGGGAAATTGCGGTCTCTAAAGAAGGAGGCCATCTGGTGTGTTCTGTGGTTGAACTGGTCCTCCTGGGATAAAGAACTGGTTGAGCAACAGGAGACAGAGAGTAGTAGTTGAAGGGAGTTTTTCAAAATGGTGTTCCACAGGGATCAGTGCTGGGATAAATGATCTGGAATAGGGCACTGTTGGTATGATCAGCAAGTTTGCAGATGACATAAAGATTGGTGGAGTAGCAGAAAGCATAAGGGACTATCAGAGAATACGGGAGGATATAGATAGACTGAAGAGTTGAGCAGAAAAGTGGCAGATGGTTTTCAATCCAGACAAATGTGAGGTGATGCATTTAGGAAAGACTAATTCTAGAGCGAATTATACAATGAATGGAACAGCCTTGGGAAAAGTTGATGGGCAGAGAGATTCTGGGAGTGCAGGTCCATTTTACCCTGAAGTTTGCTGCATAGGTGGATAGAGTGGTCAAGAAGACATTTGGTATGCTTGCCTTCATTGGACGGGTATTGAGTATAAGAGCTGGCTAATCATGTTAAAATTGTACAAGACATTGGTTCGGCCGCATTTAGAACACTGTGTACAGTTCTGGTCGCCACATTACCAAAAGGATGTGGACGCTTTGGAGAGGGTGCAGAGAAGGTTTACAAGGATGTTGCCTCGTATGGAAGGTGCTAGCTATGAAGAGAGGTTCAGTAGGTTAGGCTTATTTTCATAAGAAAAAAGGAGATTGAGGGGGGACCTGATTGAGGTTTACAAAATCATGAAGGGTAGAGACAGGGTGGATAGAGATAAGCTTTTTCCCAGGGTGAAGGATTCACTATCGAGAGGTCACGCTTTCAAGGTGAGAGGTGGAGAGTTTAAGGGGGATACGTGTGGCAAGTACTTCACATAAAGGGTGGTGGGTATTTGGAATGTGTTGCCAGCAGAGGTGGTAGAGGCAGGCACGCTAGATTCATTTAAGATGCGTCTGGACAGATGCATAAATAGGTGGGGAGCAGAGGGATACAGATGCTTAGGAATTGACTAACAGGTTTAGACAGTACATTTGGATCAGCTCAGGCTTGGAGGGCTGAAGGGCCTGTTCCTGGACTGAAAATTTTCTTTGTTCTTTGTTCTTTGACATTTAAGCGACTCTTGGATAGGTACATGGATGATGGTAAAATGTAGGGCATGTAGGTTAGTTTGATTTTAGAGTAGGATAAATGGTCGACACAACTTCAAGGGCCGAAGTGCCTGTACTATGCTGTATTGTTCTATGTTCTATGCTCTATGCTCTATCTTCTATGTTGCAGCATAATTTGGACAGGCTGAGTGGGCAAATGCATGGCAGATGCAGTTTAATGTGGATCAATGTGAGGTTATCCACTGTCCAAACAAATTTAAGAAGGCAGGTTATTATTTGAATGGCTGTAAATTGAGAGAGGGGAATGTTAAACAAGACTGGGTGTAATCATAAACCAGTTACTGAAAATAGGTGCAGCAGGCAGGAAAGAAGGCAAACTATATGTTTGTCTTCATAGTGAGAGGATTCGAGTACAGAAATAAGGTTGTCTGCTGCAATTATACAGGGCATTGGTGAGGCCACACCTGGAATATTGTGTGCAATTTTGGTCTGAGGAAGGACACTTTTACAAAAGAGGGATTGCAGCAAATGTTAATCAAATTGGTTCCTGGGATGGCAGGGCTGTCAGATGAGGACAGATTGAGTCAGTCAAGATTGTAGAGTTTAGAAGAATTGGGTGGGAGGGTGCGGCCTGATGTAAACCAGCACAATTTCAACAGGACTAGACAGGTTAGATACAGGATGGATATTCCCAGTAGTGGGGGAATCCAGACTAGAGGTCATATTTTAAGGATTAAGGGTAAATCTTTTAGGACTGAGTTGACAGGACATTTCTTCAGCCAGAGTAGTGAGCCTGTGGAATTCACTGCCACAAAAACTGGTTGAGTCCAAAACATTATGTTTTCAAGAAGAGATAAATATAGCTCTTGAAGCCAAAAGGGTCGAGGGATATGTGGGGAGAGTGGGATTAGGGTATTGAGGTCAGTGATCAACCATGATCCTAATGAATGGTAGAGCAGTCTTGAAGGGTCGAATGGCCAATTTCTGCTCCATTGTTCAGATTTCTGTGTTTCTATGTCTATCACTTCTTTAATTTTTAAGTCTTTTATTCATTCATTTTGTTCCTCTGTAAAATTCCTCACAATTCTGATGCTGAACTCTTCAGTCCAATATAGAAATGTAAAATTTTGCGCAAAGCTTGTTTTGTTCTGATATGTTTATTAGGTCCAGATTTTTTTCCAATCCATGATTTTTTTTTCCACATAGTATTTTTTTGCTGCAACATTAAGAACATATGTAGGTCTATATTTAAGGAATGTCTTTGGCACTGAATACTTTAGAAATGCAATCATTTATATTTCCCCTAATGTTTCTATTGTGCTTGATTCTGAAAGTTGGACTTTCCTACAATATTCATCTCACCAGAAGGCTATCCAACCAAAGGATTTTTACTTTCGGAATTTGCTTCATCCCTCTAATAGCCAACCTATAATCCCCTCCTCAAATAAGTGACTAGATTTATTCAGTTTCTGTTGCTGGAGAAATCATTCTTGAATAAAATCAAATCCTTTGCTTCTCAGAATTTTGCAAGTATAATCTTGGAAAGCATTTTCTGTGCAGCTTTGTTAGGGAAATTAGTTAACATTCACTGAGTTAAAACTATAACTCAATTCAATTAAAAGCAGTGAAACAGTGTTCGAAGGGGGAGGAAAAGAAATTTTATTGTGCCATGAGGTCTGTTGTGGGAAGAAACACCAGGGTAATTCAAAGCAGTTACCATCCTAGTTTTGACATTATAGTGACAGAAACAAAACACTCTTCTTCGGGTGTTCCATTGTTCATTCCCAAAACACAAGCATCTCCAGCAACAGCAGCATTTATTACCCATCCCCAATTGTCCTATAGAGGGTGGTAGTGAAGCAGAATTTGAAAGGAACCAGAGGGAGTTAGCAAAATGGTGGAGATAGATAAAGATTCTAGATTAGAGTGGTGCTGAAATGATCTATTCCTGATGAAGGGCTTTTGCCTGACACGTCGATTTTCCTGCTCCTCGGATGCTGCCTGAACTGCTGTGCTTTTCCAGCACCACTCTAATCTAGAATCTGGTTTCCAGCATCTGCAGCCCTTGTTTTTAACGAAATAGATAAAGATAAAGTTTGAGTATCAGTGTAAAGGAAAAGATTGAAGGAATAGCGGAATGGACAGAGTTGAGAATTTGGATGTTACCACAGATGTTGAGGAAATGTGAATTAAACTAAGAAAATGAAGCAGCTGTAATGACATAGAGAAGTCGAATATTGCAGATGTTTAAATAAAATAAAAGTGAAAAGTGCTGGAAAAATATGTCTTTTAACATCTGTGAAGACAGACCCAAAGGGCTAGGTTAAAGGTTTGAGGGAGATGGGGATGACTCTGATCGGTACCTCATAGTAATTTGGTGCTCAAGGATCTTTAAAATTCATGGAAAACCAGCCTTTTCCCAGGAGGAAGTCCCACTGCAGAAAATCCCACCATGCTAAGGAACTCAGGTTTATCTGGGAGCTGGAGTCTCAAACAGAGGGTGTTAATTAAGGGGGAAGGTAGGTGAGGTCTGTGTTCAGTGGGCTGGGGATTGGATTAACAGGGGTGGAATGAAACGTGGGGTGCCTCCGATGGATTGAATGGCTCACAAAGGTGGCACTGCTCCTTTGCCTCCCACCAGCTGAAGCTGCTGGACTTTCTGCATGGCATGGACCCTAGCCTCTGTGGGTAAGATACTATGGGCAGGACGAAGCCTCTAAGTGGCCAATATATCTGGCACAATGTCCTTGTGTTTAGAAGATAACAAACACTTGACCCCTCCCATAAATTTTGTTTCTCTGCATCCCTCCTCATCTTATCTCTTGCATCCCATAAAATTCAGGCCGTTGTGTGCATCTCAAAGCAATCAGCAGAATTTTGAACAAGGGAGGTGATAAAGGCACACACAGCAGATTGACTAATGTGCAGCTTGAGGTCTATTTGAAGTTGGGCCATAATGGACACAAAATCGATCTCAAAAATCAACAGATGTAAAGCTCTGCTTTATCAGAAGCTAAAAGCATAATATATGACTATTTGAAATCTGAAATAAGCACAGAAAATGCCGGACTGACAACAGGTTATTAGACCTGAAAGGTTAATTGTGGACTCAATCTTACATTTTTCTTGGCTAATTGTGAGTTGGGTTGGGTTGGGTTGGGTTTTTTAGAGGGTTTCATTTCGCAAGGTCTCATGAGAATTCTTGTCATATCTTACCAAACTCAGTTCTTTAGCTACATCTGCTGCCCGTATGACACCATAACATCCAACTGCAGCCCCATCTTACCACATGCCATTCCAAGGATAACTTGCCACCTAGTGGATATCTGCTGAAAGACTGGCATCCCTTGCAACCTGCCATCACCTGGGCAAGTATTGGCATTCTGGAGCTGCCCTACCTCATCAAGGATATTTCCAGAAGATGTCTGAGAAGGGGAAGATGGCACCATGATTTTCTGACAAACGCTTAGAGGAGATACAAAGGATTCTCTGCAGAGGAGAGGAGTCCTGTTCCTGAAGAGTGTGCTGACAAAGCCTTGACAGCCTGCGATGAAGTCACCACTCAGGCCAGTGCCACTCCACAGTACAGAGGAATAGTAAGCAGAGCCCAAAGAAGGTCACTGTTCTATTGTGCCACCTTATCCACACTCGTTCCTCTCTGCTGCCTCACATTCAGTCTAATGCACCCGCGTCCCAACATTTACTTCTTGACTCTGTTCCATGCCTCTACAATGTGTCAGGACCTCCTGATTGATGGTTGCCTCCATGGACTTTAGTAAACACTCTAAATCTTTGAGACATGGCTGCTTGGGAGAAGCTGCTGGCAGATAGTGTATGGGTGAGATTGTTAACGTAGACTGGCATACCCAATCCATGAGCTGGGTCTCACATCGTGCATACATAGTGTTCCTGCTGCAGCCTTTCAATGAGAGTTGCCAATGTGCACTGCAATGTCAGTTTGCTTCCAAACTTCCAAATGTATCAGAATAGTGGCACAATGGTCATAAGAGATTGGCAGGTGCAACATGCCAATGTCTGTGGATAAGTGACTTGTGCAGCTGATGCCTATGGATAGTGGCCTGTTTGGATACATTTGGTCCTAAGCAACGTGGAAGTCTTTAGGGCCAAGCGGTGATCTGAAGTTGCCAAGTACCTTGCTCTGACTTCCATATCAAGATCTTGAGATGGTAAGTTTATTGACATCATTTGGTAAAATAGAAAGCTGAATATTAGTGAGGCAAGTTGGGCCATTAACAAGGTGTTTAACAGCAATGAGTCCTCTTAATTGGCAATTCGCTGCTGCCTTGTGAGAGACTCACCACGTCATAGGTAAAATACCAACAATGGGATAAGGATCTTGAGTGGTCATTAACTGTTTACTCAAGAACCTCAATATGCCCAAGGCTATGAGGGTCATCTAATACCATTCTCATTCTCTGTTAAATTCCAAAGAAATTGAGAGCAGGCAGGTACATGTAAATGGTAGATGGTAAAGATCACTTGCTGGATTTTATTTGCTCCCTCAACATCAGACTCACCAAAAAGGAAGTGTATCTTGTCACACACACACACACACACACACACACACACACACACACACACACACACACACACACACACACACAACGCATTAATGGCACATTCTGAAAGCACTACTCCACTTGTAGCCCATTTGAAAAGAAAACTGGTGACTAAGTAACTTATTAACTGTTTGTAAAGTGTCAACATGACCATCTCTGCAAATATACACTGACTCATCCTTCCTGCTGGGCAGGACTTTCAAAGTCCTGAGGCAGAATCCAAAAGCAGGAAAGCCGGATGCACCAATCAATTTGATTGACAGATGACATTCCTGACCAGAGATGGATGGATTTGAATAATTACTTCCAGAAGAGGAAAATTGTTTTTGTCAAGCAGCGATGAATGTCACATATACTCTGCCAATGTAATATAATCTACAACTGGAAGGACTGGAAGCTCTTTTGTCAAAGATTTTTCTTATCCCATGGCCTTAGAAGTTTCTGAATATATTGAATCTGGTCACAGTTTAAAGCCAAAAACTTGCAAAACATTTTACTCCCAATTCCAGAGACAATCAGAAAAAAAAGTTTGCATTCAGTTTACACTAACTTTTGTGCAGCCTCATATTTTGACCACGGTGTATTTAATGGTTGACAGATAAATTCAAATATTCAGTTTCCAATTCAATGATCACTTCACTGTTTATTCAGGCACCAAGGATGGCCAGTCACCCGTGCTAATAATCTCATCGAAGGGGAGGTGAGTGTTGCCTCACTGGGCTGTTAAACCAGACACCCAGGTAATGTTCTGGGGACCTGAGTTCAAATCCTGTGCACAGCAGATGGTGGAATTTGAATTCAATAAAAATCTGGAGTTAAGAATCTAATGATGACTGCAAATCCATTGCTGATTGACAGCAAAAGCCCATCTGGGTCACTAACACCCTTTAGGAAAGGAAACTATCATCCTTACACAGTCTATATGCAACTCCAGACCCACAGCAATGTGGTTAACTCTTATCCCCTGGGTATTAAATGCTGGCCTCACCAGTGATACCCTCATCCCATGAATGAATTCAAAATAATTACTGTTGGGAATATCAGAAGGTGAGCAATCTTTATGATGTTACTCTAAGTTCTATTTTGGCTGAGATAAGGTCCACTTATTTTGAATGGGTTATAAACGTGGCTAGAGGAAAGGGAGAAATATCCAGCAATTACTATTGAGAATAAATACCTGCTGAGATTACTGATGTAAATGTTGGCCTTATGCCACAGACCTGTTTATAAAATGGTGAAATACACTGTGATGTACCGCAGAACACAAAGTTACACACCCAGATGTCCATTATCATTAGACTGCACCCAAAAGAAAATGTGACAGTCAAATTTTGCAGCACTTACTACTTCATTACACTGATAAATGGAAGTTAGTTGAAAACCGACATCTGCTTTAACCTGCCCTTGAAAAGACAATATAAATGTGATGGATTCGGTTCTCCAAAATTGGACGTGGAATAAAACAAGACACCTCCTTCCCACCCTCAGCCCACCACCACCACCTGGTTCAAGTTTCATGCTACAATTAATTCTGAACCTTGTGGCGTTTTAGCATCTAATCAATATTGTACCAGCCTTCACTTTCTTCATGCATTTGTGATGTGATTCTGATGGAATTAGAATGATTATAGTGTCGTTTTGAGATCCAGCAACATGGAGGGGGTGGGGGGGGGTGTGCTCCAATGAATCCAAGTGCAAGTGCTAATGCTGAGGTGAGGTGATGATGTGACAGAAGCAAGCTATTAATTACAGTGCACAAATAGTACTGTGGCTCTCAAAGGGTTAAAAGTGTTTTTCTCTGGAAAGGAAGGTGATTGATGTTCGAAAGCTTCTATATCTAATCAGCACTCCAACCCAGCTGTATGTTCACGTCGCTGAAAGTGGCTGATTGGCAGGGCAGGGATTAAAGTTCAATACAGCACTGATTAGATCACAAAATGTAATAGCAGCGAGATTAGATTGTCTTTTCAGTCATTAAACATTGCTGAGCTCCAGAGAGTTTTCACAAAATTGAAGTTGGTTCCATGAAACATTTTAAAAAGTTATTAAAGTGATGTAGTACTAATTTGTCAGCGAATAGGTCATTGACCCCTTTATAATTTTAAATCTGTTGAAAAGAAGGAGATTGGATTATCAGTTTGAAGCTTAACAATAAGAACAATTATATTAATCATATCATTTATTGCTAGCTTCTAAATAATTTTCTACAATGCTGATGGATAGAATATGATTCCTATTGATCTAGCATAAAATCCATTCAAAAAAGCTACTGGGAACTCTAAAACTATGAACTCAATGTGCCAAAATGATGAAAATATTTTAACAACATGTTTCTTTCTTTTAATTTTCATGTAAATGTCTACATTTCAGTTGATGGTGTAGTATAAGCCCCTGAAGTCTCTGGTAGCCCGTGCATTCTGAAAAACATTTGGCAGCCACTGAGAGGATTCTGTAAGTTTGAAAACGACCAGCAATTTGGGAGGTTTTTCCAAGGGAGCCTGAGTCCCATTATTAGGTTCAAGCAGGGGTTCAGAAGCTGTACAGCCACTCACTGTGGTTTTCCCCAGCCAAACCAATTCAAACCCAGAGGGAAGGCTCGCCATTCAATGATGGAGGGAATTTGGTGATGGGCCAATCTGAGGCTCAGGATGTGATGACAGATAAATCAAGCAGAGGTTGTTGCTTCAACATTTGATTTGATTTGATTTGACTTACTAATGTCCCATGTACTGAGATACAGTGAAAAGGATTGTTTTGCATGCTATCCATGCCATAGATAGGTACAATAGGGTAATAGAACAGAATGCAGATTGCACTGTTACAGCTACAGAGAAGGCGCAGAGAAAGATCAATGTTGATATATGAGCGGTCTGTTCAAAAGTCTGATATCGGTGGGGAGGAAGCTGTTCTTGTATCTGTTGATACCTGTTTTCAAACTTCTGTATCTTCTGCTCAATGGAAGCGTGTAGAAGAGAGTATAACCAAGGTGGACGGGGGCTTTGATTATGTTGTTTTCCCGAGGCAGCGGGAAGTGTAGGTGAAGTCAATGGATGGAAAGCCAGTTTGTGTAGTCGACTGGGCTGCATTCACAACTCTCTGTAATTCTTGCATTCTTGAGCAAAACAGTTGCCATATCAAGCTGTGTTGCATCTGGAAATGACGCTTTCTGTGGTGCATCTATAAAAAATGGTGAGAGTCATTGCGGACATGCCGAATTTGTTCAGTCTTCTGAGGAAGTCGAGGAGTATCCTCTTTTAACCGTAGTGTTGCAGTGGATGGACCAGGACAGATTGTTGGTGATATTTACTCTTAGGATCATGAAACTCTTGACCATCTCCCCCTCAGCACGATTGATACAGAGAGGGGTGTGTCCTCCACTCTGCTTCCTGAAATCGATGACCAGCTCCTTCATTTTGCTGACATTGAGGGAGAGATTGTTGACCAGATCAAAATGGAGCCACCTTATCCACAACTAGTCAAACATTAAATTCAAAACGGATTTTACGGACACATCACTGCTGTGCGGGTAAATCCTCCTGGGCGACTGACCTGAGACTCCTGCTGGAGTCAGGCAGACATGGCCTCTGCGTCTTCCTGAAGCACAGGCCTAACAGTGTGCCAACAGAAGGCTGCTTTCAGTTGGCAAGGCTTCCCCAACCACAAGCATGGACCTGGAGGTGAACCCGCTAATTGGTTTCTATAAACAGATAGCCCTTTAATTGGGTCAATTACCAGTCACTGGTGAATCTCCAGTAACCACCCACCTCTGTTCCCTGGCCCAGCGGTGGCAAGCAAATCCAGGCTGTATAGTTCTGATTCGGGGAAAGCTGTGTATGCAGGAGAAGATGGGGCTATAGAGAACAGTTTCAGGCAAGGCAGAGAGGGAGAGCAATAAAATAGCAGCTGACCGAACCCACAGGATTCATACATTGTTCCAGTATTCAATCTTTTGAAATGAAGGCTTTTGACAGCGGGGTTCCACATACATTAAATAGTTGAGGGCCTCTTAAATACTGAAATGTCAGGGTTTGATTATAAACTTTGATGTACCTTTGACTGTAAGATGCACAAATTGTGGCCAGTCTGTGCCATAGAGTCTAATGAGGCTCAGGTAAATATTATTTTAAAGTGTAGAACCTTACCAGGCTTCGAGTGGCATGAACTGTGGGGAGATGTGTGGTAGAATCAGGCAAGATGTTCTATGAGGCCCATCTCACCGAGATCATCTCGTCACATATTGTTGATTTTTCTCAAGCTCCATGTTGAGATTCTCACTAGTTAGAAGAGAGTTCTCGATCAACACTCGCCATTGTTTGTTAAATGCCTTGGTAACAGCCCAACACACCGCAGGTTACAATCTTACTAAATGTGCTATATAAACTAGCCACAGGAAAAACTTGACACAGAAACCATAGTGTGCACTTGGTGGTTTCAACTCACTATTCACTCCAAAAGACTCCCATTTCACCCAAGGTCAATCTGCAGAGCAGGGCAGAATGCACCATCACCTGCTGCACATGAATTTCCACCAATGACATTGGCACTCCACTTTTAGGGAGACATTGCCACTCTCCTGGCATCTTCCAATGCACTGGCACTCCACCCTGCAAGGGCATGAAGGTCTAGCAGTGCACACCAGCTGCCAGAAGTGTATGGCTTCATTGGGTACCACACAGGGAAAAGAATCCATACCATGGCATAGATCAGGCTGTCTACCAGGGCTAGTCCCTTTTTCCCTTAACATGCATTCACCTAGTGACTGTCAGAATGTCTGTAACATGAATGCCTTGTCTTGATCTGCCGTGTCTTATATTGGTAATTGGCGTAGTGGCACAACCTGACATGGGCCATGCAGAGAAGCAGTCTTTAGTCAACACTACATACATCAGTCTGACACATGTACAACTCGGCCTCAGTGCGTCTGTGAAACACATGCATCTGCAGTGAACATTGAGAGATATCTGAAAGTCTGAGGGGAGTACTGAAGTCTATGCGGGCACCCCTCAGTTGGTGGGGGGTGGGACCCTGTGTGGTTACTGAAGGGTACCCTCCCATACCAATCCATGGCTTCAGCTGTGGTCAGGCTAATCAAGATAGTATTGCACAGCGGGATCATGCCTCTGTGCTCCATGGTCAGTCCTTTGTCTCCATAGAGACCAGTTTGACGGGGGAGGGGACATACATGTTCACCAATCAAGGTCTGGAGGTGAGGGCTAGCACGAGCATGTCAGTTCATTTTAAGGGATAGATAATGGTCATCCCTCTGTTTACATAAATTAAGGAAGACGAGGAGCTGGGGGAAGGGGCTGTTGTAGTCGCACATGCATGGCTAGGGTATGACCTGGGGAGGTGTGAAGTCTGTGGCATTGATGAATGGGCACGGGAAAAGAGAATGTTATATTGGGGTCTTATTATCAATGATGCTGAAAGTCATTGGCAAAGGACCACTCACTATCGTTACAAATGTATCCTGGCAGAGGAGAGATCATTGACCATCTTCCATTACTGCTGCCCAGACCTCTTTGTCCAGGAGATGACAGTGATCCAGGTGGTGCCCTTTGACCACACTGGCATGGCACAGTGAGGTGGCTTCCTGTGGCATTCCTCCAGAAAGACGATCCTCCCCTCTCCACCACCCTGCCCACAAGGGCCTCCTGGCTCATCTCAGAGCAGGGTGGTGCCAACCTCTCCTTCTCTAGCATGTCTCCTCCATCCTTTTACAGCTGAGCAGTGCAATTTCCAGAGGGCAGTTCTCTTGTAGGTGTTGGAAGGCTGCATGGCTCCAAGGCATGCTGGTCTTAGGGAAGATCCCTGCAGAATGGAAAATTGCTGCAGGAATGGTGCATGGTAATCTGGGGAGGAAATTCAATGTGATTTTTGCCGTGAGTACTCAAATGGCAATTAATGCAATTAATTTGCTAAGATATGGTGAGAGTTACTCGACAGAGCTCAACACAAACTACTCTGTGTCAAAGCGCCAGAGATGTAACCCAAAATATCTAGCTAAAATATGTGGCACAAAACATATCGTAGTGATCATGACCTAATTCTAGGCATTCTTTGCCCTGGAGTTACTATGCATGCTAACCCGTAACTGGACCTGTACAAATGCCACCCTAATAACATCCACACTTTCCAGTCTGACACACTCTGCTAGAGACTACCCTCTTTCTGCTTCAGCTCACTGCTCTTTGACATTGCTCCAATTGGCTTTTGGTGTGTTGCCATTGTCTGACCAGACCACAGGAGCTGCTCTCTCATTAGAGAGAAACAACCAGTGGCGATTTAACCTGAGGGTCACCAGACCTCAAGAGAGTGAAAAAGTTGAGAAGGAGAGTCCTTCATGGTAACCTCAAACCGGTGAGGGGAATTGAACCTGCAGTTGGCATCACATTGCTCTGCAAATCAACAATCCAGCCAACTGAGCTAAACCAATTCCCAATTGACAGATGAAATCCAAATTGTTCAAGCCAGTTGTGGAAACTAAAGTACATGAAGAAGAAAAAAGTAAGTTGAAACCAGCTGAACACTCCACAAGTATCTAACTGGCTTCATGATAGATGGCAGAGAATTCACTGCTATAATGAATACACTCATTATGAATAGGATTATAGAATCCCTACAGTGCAGAAAGAGGCCATTGAGTCTTCACCAACCCTCCGAAGTACATCCCATGCCATCCCTGGAACCCTGCATTTGTTTTTACCATTGCTAACCTACCTACCTTGTACATCCCTGGATAATATGGGGCAATTGTTTTAAGCATAGCCAATCTACCTCACCTACCCATCCTTGAATTGTGGAAGGAAACCCACTCAGACATGGGGAGAAAGTGCAAACTCCACACAGGCAGTCACCCAAGCCTGGAATCGAACCTGGTTCCCTGGCATTGTGAAACAGTGAGCTACTATGCCACATCAGGATCAACTGGACAGTTGTGGAGAGCACTTCCCCATGGTACTGGCTACATTTCAGGCATTTATCCTTTGATAGGGCAATGATTCTGGGGAGAAGATCGCACATTTGAGGTCTGCCTGTTAGTTCGATAGCCTGGCGGCTTGGCAGTCCAAGGTGCCAGCTTTGAGTGATTGCCATGGCAAGGGATGACATACAGTTCCCAAAACAAGGCAGCCAATGGAGTCTGAGCAATGATAAGATGTTGCGGGCAGACCCTCATAAGAGGGGCTAAGGGCAGCTGGTGGCCATGGGTTTGAGAGACCTGGGACAGAGTGAAAGAGTGACACAAACTAAGGTTAGAGTGTTTCTGATGGACTTATTAGATACCCAATGAAGGTTCTCTTCCTTGCCTGACACCAGCACATAAAGCAGATAAAGCAGTCAGGCTACCCACATGCAGTGGGCCTCTCTCCTTGTGATTAAAATGGAGGTGAGGCCACAGGTGGATGGATTATCCCAACTAGACTCTGTAACACGGGAAACAGGAGTGTTGAGGATAGGAGACTTAATAACGGGCAGGCCATGCGTTGGGTTTTGCAAATCTACTGAACGAACAGGATAAAATTGACACATTTGTCAGGTGGAAAATCATAGAGGGGCAAATGACTCGGCACTTCACCATCACCTAACTCTGGAAGAGAACTCACCAGCGAACTAACTGGCTGGTTAGAAAGCCACCGCACAGTCATAATGATGCAGCCTGGTGAAAATACAACCTTACACTGGGAAGGGATCTCACTCCAGAGAAATCAGATGACAGGCACTTCCGACAGTTCACAGAGTACTGGACCTCCATCGTGGGCACAGCCCAATGGATCCAGGCAAGTCCAGGGGCTTTGTTGTGGGGTTTTGCTAGTTACTCAGAGGAGTTGATAGGGGCAGTGGAGTGGGTTTTAAAGATGATGCAGATGGAAAGAAAGAGAGATTGCATCTTGTTAGGTCAACATCAATGGGCAAGGGGCAAATCCAATGATACCACACCATCTACACTCCTACCATTTTAAATAGATTTTTAAAGAAAAACATCATAAATCTCACTCTAGGCAGTCTCCCCATAGTTTGGCACCGTTAGCATTATATTGTGGTCAATTAACTTTTAACAAGCTCATTTGCGCCTTAATTATTTATTTATGCATGGCAGAGGGCTGCCAATTTTTGGCAGTTGCCCACTCTTGGTGAGATAGGGTAAGCTCAGGTTGGGTAGGAAGTTTCAGGGATAACCAGCCTCTCTAAAATATATAACTCTTCATCCAAAATACATCTGGGTTGTGCACATAATTTCCCTTAGTATTTAGGACAAGGCATCAAATACGACGAATGAGACATTTAAGTTGGGACAAAAAAATTTAGTGAACATTGGAATTGGGAAACAAAAGCAGAAGATGCTGCAAGTTGGCAATTCATATTGGGAAAAGAAAAATAGTGGTTAACATTTCATTATCTCGCGAGACCTAATGTGTGTTTGCATCATTTTCAATCTTTATAGCTGAATGCAAATGGCATGGCATTTTCAATATTTTCATGTTTCTGTTGTGTTTACTCTTTGTCACTATTTTCTGAAAAGGGTGGGTTGTAAAGAAAGCACAATTCCACTATCCACTACCCCAGGTAAATATTTATGCCTTGTATGGTTATCTATATCATGGCTCAGCAGACATTTGACTATGGACCGGTCTCAACTCAGGCTGAGCCTCCCTTCTCTTGTTCATCTAAATATGTGCCTAACAGTACAAAAGCCTTTGAATGGATACAGGGACTAGATTTGGAGACTTGAATTGGTTGGGATTGGCAGTGGGTAAACAGGAAAAGTGTCCCGTTCCTGAGTGACCAATCTTTACAAAGGGGCAGAGTTTTCAAGCGTGGGCCTGTACATTCGTCCATGCTCCTAATCAATGCAATTAACATGGTTAAGGACTTATTGAAAGTTTGCTATTATTAAGATTTTGGATTTTCATGGAGGTGCTTGGTATTTTGTTATGGCTTTCCTCACAGCATCATCACAGTGTCAACTGCTGCAGGAGGTTTTGTAATCTGAAGGGACATGTGGTCATCCTATCCCTGTAGCCATCAAGGTGATGGTGGCACTTAATCTTTATGTGGCTGGTACCTTCCAAGGATCCACTGGGGACCTGTGTGGGATTGACCAGTTCTCAACCTACAAAAGCATCAAGGCTGTTACCCATGCAATTTGTGCACAATCAAACTGCGTCATGTCTTTCCTTGTAACAAGGCCATTACTACAGACCATTGGCTTTGAAAATGTCACTGGTATCTCCCAAGTACAGGGCACTACAGACTATAGACTGAGTTGCATTGAGAGAAGCATATCATCATGTGGCTGAATACATTCGTACAGCAGTGTTCCACTTGGTCAATGGCAAATCATCTGCAAATGTCACTACACCATTTAAAACGTTTATGTTGAAGATGGTACAAAGCCTAGATCCTTGATAACTCTCTGATTCCTGTTTCATTGCAAGGGCGAGATGCTTTACAAGGATGGCTATGGGGAGACAATGGCTCTCTTCTGTCATGCTTCACAGCTAGACCACAATATTCTTATTCGTGATAACATCACTATATCATAGCATGTAACCTAATGCTATAAAGGTCTCAGCATCAATGTTACTGAGTTTGCTTGCAGCACGGTATGTTGAGAGGAATGTGCAACAATTTACATTCAAAATTGTTTAGCTTGAGCCCAGACATGTACCTGCCTGTGCATTTTTTTGTATGTATACACAAGGAGCTGTAATAAAGTCTATTGAACTCTTCAGCATTATGTTACCCACATCTCATTGTTATGTTAAGGGAGTTACAGAAGTATCATTTCATCAGGTATAAATACCCTTTTGAAAGTAAAAAGCTCAGCATTGTATTGTGATGGTAAATCAGATCTAGGTTAATAGTGGTGGCCATTTGTGAAGCAATGACTTCCAGATAACAGATATCACATCACCATCATAACCATGGCTGATGACTTCATTATGGAACCCCTGAGGCAGTGTGTAAATATAATATAGCCCACTGTTTCACAAAGGCTATTGTGGAGAAGGTGATTGGCCTCCTCAGGTTGAGATTCAGCTGCTTGGATTGATCTAGGAAGGTCTCGCAGTACAACACAGACACAGTGAGTCACAATTCCTAGCATCTTGCACTCTGCGGAACTGGAACAGGCAAAGAGGCGATGTGAAGAGTTGGAGAGCAGCCATCTGAGGGGGAAGGTGAGGGCATTGAATGGGAGCGATGTCATGTTCAGCATGATAGCACGGTGCAGCATTGAACACAGAGAGTCAGAACTTAATTGGCATGCACTTCAAAGATATCTGAGTTGGGTGAAGGCATCATTTGTTGCCTGCACACTGTCCCTGCTTAGTCCCAAAAGTAAATGCACCATTTTTATTTATTCTTTCTTCACTATCTTTGTTGTATATTAAAAGTTAACTTAGTTCCATTTGAGGAGTTCAAGTATTAATGGCTGTAAGGAAGGATAGCTCTTGTCACTTGACTCTTGATTCTAAAATGGCAGCTGATCAAACAGAGGATGACTTAAAATGCACATATATTTATCAATGTGGCATTCTAATTACTGTATTTGTGCTCACCACTGGGTATTTCTTTACCTTTGGCCTCCCACTACGTCTAGTCTCAGTTCCAGTATCTGCAGCTGAGGTGACATTGAGCTTGCTTCATGACTTTAGTAAAGTAAAAAGCTGAATATTAAAGAGGCAAATAAGGCTGTTAACCAGGCTTTTAACAAGCAACAGCCCCACTTAATTAGTATTTTGCTAGGCCCAGTGGGAATCTCACCATACCACTTGTGAAAAACATAAAAGATGCTGCAAGTTGCTCCTGACATCGAGTTAGGACCTCAACAGACTGCTCTTCCAGAAATCTCAGCACAGCCCACATCACTCAGAATTCTACACTATTCCAATATCCATCATATCAATGTAACCTGTATCTAATTACTAACATGCGGTACATCTTGTTCAATTCAAGAATCTCTTTCAGTTAGACAAGTAAGCTGTTTTCCTTTATCATGCAAGACCACACAGGCCCTTTAGGTCACTCCATGTACAATGAATGGTGGCAGCAAACCTCCCACACACTGTGATGCAGACTTTCTTCAGCTGCACATACAACGACAGGGCTCAACTCTGAGGTTCTGATTCAGAGGAAAATGGGATTCTCAGTTTAGTTTCAGAGCCCAACGTTCTCAGGACATAGGCTGACACCTCCACATTATCAAATTCAGATGGAGTTCTGGATGCAGTTAAGTAAAACTAAAAATGTATTATTAAACCACAGAAGCACTTCAACAGCCAGAACAGCAGGACATGTGTTATAGTACTCTGCTGTTGACAGATAACGCAACTCAAGTGTTCAAATTCAACCAAATGTGCAGTTCAGTAACCTAAGCTGGTTACATTGAATCCAGAAACTGATCCAATCCTCATGTCTACTGCTGAGACTGAATTTAAATTTGAAATCAAGACAGAATTGAGTCAGCTCCTGCTGGAGTTACCAGACGTATTTCCAATTATACATGTGGATTATTATGCTCTTTCCTATTTAACAAAAGAATTTTATCTTTTAGTTTTGTTTGCTGTTTGATAAACATTTGGTACACACAGAAGTGTCTTCTTTAGTTTTAGCTACCACACAAGTTACATGTTGTCTTGCATGTTCTTATTTATACGACCAAATAAATGCTAGCATGGTGGTATTTATCAGCATTATTCTAAAGACAGTCTGTTTTTAGACATGATAGTGAACAAGAAGAAGGTGAATAAGTAGTAGGTGAATAAGTAGACATGATGAAGAGAGTTCTGACAGAACACACCTGAGTTCCATCCTGTTCTCTCATGATTAATAATGGGACCAAGCTGCACTGATGTGATAAGGTCTCAGTTTCACAGGAATTTATCGGTACTGGTGTAGTCTCCCCTGGCCTTCATCAACTGTTCCTTGCCTGGAGGTGTGGTAAATCAGTAGCTTTCCTATTTATCTTCTGAGGTCTGTACTTATGGAATCAGATGCCATGTGCTGGTAGGAAGGGATAAATAAGGGAACTGGGAAAATAAAGGTAAATGCTGAAGTGCAAGGAGGTGGAAATGTCCACCTGCCATGCCTTAATGTGGGATAGAAACCTATTGTCAGAAGTCAAAACCTTTGCAAATCATTTGGTCCTTCATACTTAATGCCAGCTCAGCATTTGCTGGATTTTTCTTCTAATTAACATTATGATGTATAATGCTAAAGCAAACATCATAAAGACTGATCATCTAATCTAGATTTCTTGGCTTAGTTGATGCCCTTAGTTGATAATCATTACAACCATTTCTAATCAGATGGCATTAAATGCACAAAAAACACTGATTGTGTTCATATTTTATTTGTAAATATTAATGAGCTTGAAGTATGTGAGTCAGGATTTTGTATATTATTCTCATAACTTTAGTTCCTGCAGTGACAAAGTTAAAGCTAGAACTCTTCTCCATTTTCAAAACAATGGAACTTTAAAAATGCTGGAAGTTTTTTAAAAAGCAGAAATTGTTGGGAATGCACTGGCAACATTTAGAAAGGAGGAAACAGCAGTTTAATAGATGCAGTTGAAGACCAACAATCAAAATACTAGCCAAACATGTCTTTGAGATATCAACTAACATATGCATTTACCCATTTTCTGTTTTTATGTCAATAAAATTAACTGGACTTGATCTTAACTTACTCAAAACTCATTCACTTATACAGAATGAAAGTTTTGCATATTATCTTAGTCTTTCAGTGCTCTTCTGACAAGGGAAGAGTTATGTGACCATCTTAATCAGGGGAGCAGCCAATATCGAGCAAGTGTGTGTGCATTCCATGTCTGTTAATTCAGGAATGATTGAGCACATTGTGTTGCTACTGAAACAAAGGTTCAAGTGTCTGAACAGGTTTAGGTGTTTCACAAAGTTTCTTTGGCATCATAGTGGTGCTGCATCCTGCAAAGCCTTGTCAAACAAGAATGTCCAGATTTGGAAGAGCTCGTGGATCAAAAATATTGGGAGGGTTGGTTAAAACAAAATAAGCTCCATGAATGGAATAATGGTCAGGTCTCTGAAAGAAAATAGATTATTGAGGCCAATGCTTATCATATTTGAACAATTTTACAGAAACTTTTCATAAATTGTTTATCTCTATGCCTGTCTTCTGCACTAAGTTATACTATTTGACTGTGGTCACTTAGTTCAGTAAGTTAATTTATTATGATTACATGTCCCTATTGTTCCTAAATTGTGGAAGCTACTATGTTAGAGGTGCGTCCTAGTGTTGCTGAAACTTTATTAACCACGTTTGTTAACGTGGAATTTTACAATTTAGGAGCAGCTATAAAAGGTGCATCTTAATACCTGGACAGAAGGCCATCTAATGTGAAAGCAGGAGCAATAATAAGAGCAAGCATCTGTTAACAACACTAAGCGGCTATTTAAACTCCTACAATTGTGCTGGAGAGACCAGAACAGCTGGTTACTGTGTTTTGGAAGCTGAGTGGTACTGAAAATGCAAACTCAATGACTAGGTACTGGAAATGCTTCTTCAGGGAGTGAGTGTGAAATAAAGGACAACTTATGACAATACTGGAGTTTTTCCCTCCAACTT
This sequence comes from Chiloscyllium plagiosum, assembly GCF_037043375.1. Taxonomy (NCBI): domain Eukaryota; kingdom Metazoa; phylum Chordata; class Chondrichthyes; order Orectolobiformes; family Hemiscylliidae; genus Chiloscyllium; species Chiloscyllium plagiosum. The sequence goes on along the minus strand of NW_028270142.1, from coordinate 102,057,524 downwards.
GAGGCATGTGTTACAGCATGCATGAAAAATAAACAAGAAACAGCAAGAGCTATTCCTGAATCAAGAGGAACTATAAGGATAGAAAGAAGGTATCACTCAAGGAAATAAGAAACATAAAACATATACGCCATTTGGCCCCGCAAGAACGCCCCACCATTCGCCAAGATCATGACTGATCTGCTCCATGCCTCATTTCCTCTGTCATGCCAGCTCATCATATTCTTCAGATTCTTTCAAAAATCTATCTGCCTGCTCTTTAAATACTTTCAGTGATCCAGACTCTACATTTCAATTTAAAACGAGTGTCCCCTTATTCTGTAATGAAGTCCTCTTGTTCAAGACTCCCCCACCAGTGGGAACGTCTTTTCAACATCTACCCTTCTGAAGATACACAAAGCTAACACACCCAGATGTCCCATTATATTGTGAGAACCTCTCTGACTACTTTGAGACCACCTTGAAACCCATTGTACAGGGAACCTCCAACTTCTTTTGTGACACGACAGACTTATTACAGAAACTCAGCAACCATGGACCAGTTGAACCAGGAACATTCTTCAACACAATACACGTTTCGCCACTCTACACCAATATCTCCCACAATGACAGCATCACTACAACAGCCTCAGTAGTCAGTACTGATAACTGCCAATTTCCAGATGCCTTCCTATAACTCATCTGCTTCATTCTCGATCACAACATTTTTACTTTTGACAACCAGCTCTTCATCCAGACACATGGAATAGACATGGGGACCAAACTTTCACCCCACTATGCCAACATTTTCATGCATAAGTTCAAGTAAGACATTTTAGCTGCACAGGACCTCCAACCAATGCTAGACTCCAGATGAATCAATGGCACTTTCTTCCTTTGGACTCATGTCACAGAATCACTGAAACGACTATACAATGATATCAACAAGTTTAATCCCATCATCAAACATTACTTGGAGTTATCTTCCCATTATCTCTGCCTATATATTGTGTGTCTGTGTACCACCCTCTACTTCATCTGATGAAGGGCAAGTTTGTGATTTCAGAAATCCTGTTGCACTATATTCTGGTGTCGTTATGTCTGACTTTAGGTGAAAGTGAGGACTGCAGATGCTGGAGATCAGAGTTGAGAGTGTAGTGCTGGAAAAGCACAGCAGGTCCGGTAGCATCTGAGGAGCAGGAGAATCGACGTTTCAGACAAAACCCTTCATTAGGAAACCTTCTAGCTTTGCCTACCCAAGTTCAACACCAGCACCTCCAGATCATGGCAACATCTACCCTGTCAAGCCCCTGCAGGATTTTATACATTTCACTACAATCTCATCTTGAAATTACTTGGCGCATATGGGTTCCGTTGTCAGACACTATCTGCTCTGGGACACTGAATAAATTGAAAATAGCACTCACTGTATTGTTGAGTCTCTCAACAATGGGATCTTTCAAGAAGTTATTCACGACAAGGATATAATCTTCTGCACTGTGAATAAGTTTGTTGCTTTATTTGTACCAAATAGTGAATGGAACATCATGTGAATGTAGACACTCACTGCTGGGGTTGGTACATTTGGCAAAGATTCATGAGTCCTTAAATATCCCGATTAATTGCTGGTGAGTACATAGATTCATCTGCTCTTTGTCTTGTGCATTCAATAATTGTGTGTTCCTGGTGTAACACAAGGAAGACATCTTGGGGCAGTGCTGTGGATATTAGGACTTGTTTGTCCTTGAAAATATCTTATTGTAGTCACCAAATTTACCTCTATATGGCCAAAATGAACAAATCCTCTTAATTATGATGATGCCAATATCTCATAGTCCATTGGCATCTATCAGGTATGTGTGCCAACCTTTTTAGGACTTAAGATATTTATGGCTATAAAAGCTCCACATTACCTTATTTCTGTAAACATGATGATTGAGGTAAACAATATGTGGAACTTAGTCATCCTCTGACATATGTCTTTTGCTTGGCTAGTTCTGAACTTCATTGCTGTGTTTGCATTTGTGTACATTCTTAACATCTACCTTGTTACCAGTGTAGTACTATTTTGTTGGTCAGCTTTGTTTTGTACTGGGATCTGGTTTGGCCTTTGAAACTAAATTTCCTGCATGTGCTATCCCACTGTCCTTTGGTGCCATATGCTTTATCAACATCACATAAAGCTTTTGTGTAGGTGCAGTAAAATGGATCTGTTTACCAATTTAATTGGTTTGACTGTACTTAAACCATCTAATTGTTGTTAGCTGCCACTATGGCTTCATACTTGCATCCATCCCTAGCATCAATAGGATTGTCCTTTCTCAAGGAAGTCCTTCCAAAGGTTTTCAATTGATGTGGAAGCAACCACTAATTCCAAGGGCGACTTTGATGGTAACTCTGTGGAAAGGTCACACTCATACACTTTGCTGTGGCATCTCCCAACACAGTGATCACATTATATTGAGTTGGTCTTTGAGTGTATTCCTGAAGCTTTTGTGGATCTTTCTGAATATCTAGGGAAGCAGCAGAAGTGTTAATTCTGCAAATCCCCTCTTTTGTGAAAGAATACTAAAATTTTTATTGTTCTTAGTTTTGGATCATCTATCATTTAATCAGTAAAATAGAATTACTTATATTTTTTAATAGCTGTAGTTTAGTAAAGCTTTCATTAGCTCCCCTAAAGTAAATGTTCGCCTTTCAATTCTTTTTGGGATGTTTTCTTCTTGGTTTAGAAATTTCATGAAGTACACAATTAGTTTATTTAGTTTACTGCTTTTGTTCTATCTCTTTTATTTTTTCCATTTTATGTTTCTATTTCCCATATTTTTATTGTTGATGCTTCTTCTGTGGCCTTGATTCCTTTAAGATTGTCAGGAAAACCACAAATCCAAATATTTCTGAGACCTGTTCCTACAACCTAACTGTTGCAGAGTGGAAACCATATCTACCCTACCCCAAGCTGAGTCACAGAGGGGAAGAGCATGACATAGAGATTGAAAGTAGTTCACACCTGAGATGCCAAACCAAGGGTATAATTGGCATAATTGGACTCGTTAACTTCAAGAAAGTGGAAAAGAGTGAAACTAACAGGTTTTCTTGAACATGGATAGAAAAACTAAACCGAGGGCCACAAGACAGAATTTATATATTCTGGGGGCAGAGAGCTGGTGAAAATGTTAACCAAAACACTTCAAACAGATAAACATCAGAAAATGTAAAGAGGCACACAATTCTGAACATGAGTCTTAGCAAAATTCTGAAGCACAGACAAACCTCCATTATAGCCACAAAGAACAGGAAATCCTCCATTACAGCTGAAAAGTGCAACAAAACATTCCATATATAAGCAAAGCATGGACAATGCAGAATAAAAATATCTATAGACGAGCATATGTCTAATACATTGGTAGTTACAGGATCTGAATTGGTAGTGCGGAAAGATTTAATTTCAGATTTATACATTGTGCTCACCAATCTATCCAGCAGATGTGTTTGTCTTTGACAGTATCCATATGAGTGACCACTGAAAAGTCCTTGTGGTGAAGTCCCATCTTCAGATTAAAGATTCCATCAATCATGTTTTGTGGCACTACCGCCTTGCTAAATGAACAGACTTCAAACAGATCTAACAACTCAACTTGATCATCCATAAGGCACTGTGGGCATCAGCAGCATCAGAATTGTATTCACTTGTAATCTATAATGTCATAACCTGACATATTCCAACTCCACCATTATCAGCAAGCCAGGTGATCTACCCTGCTTCAGTGAGAAATGCAGAAGGATGTGCCAGGACCAGCACAGACATACCTGTAAATAAACTGTCAACCTGGTGAATCCGAAAAACAGTACTAATTGCAGACCAAACAGCAAACATATCACACTATAGAAAGGGCTAAAAGCATTAATACTGAAGATGTAAGCTCCAAAATTAGTCACGCTCCTACATCAACTGTGCTACAACACTGGTGTCTACGCAGTACTGTGGGAAAATGTCCAGGCATACCCTGTGTACAAAAATGACAAAACAAATTCATCCAAGGCAATTACCACTTACCAGTCCAACCTTGAGCAAAGTGATGAACAAGGTCATTAACAAGGTTCTTACTCAGCAATAACGTATATACTCAGGTCCATTTTGGGTTCCATCAGAGTCACTATGTTCCTGACCTCCCTCCCTTGAACCAAACATGGACAAAATAACTGAATTTTAGAGGTGAAGTGATAATGACTGCACATGACATCAAGGGAGCATTTGACTGAGGATTGTATCAAAACATCCTACCAAGTTGGAGTCAATAGAATCGGGCAGAAACTCTCCTTTGGTTGGATTCGTATCCAGCACTTCACCTCCATCTCAAAGCTTCACTGCATGTGTTCCTCAGGCTAGTGTCTGAGGCCCAAACCTCCTCAGCTGCTTCATCATTGACCTTCTCTCTATCAAAAGGTCAGAAGTGAGGATGTTTACCAATGATTGCACAATATTCACCACTTGCAACTCCTCAGATATTGAACTAGCTCATGTTCAGATACAATATGTCCTGGACATCATCCAAATTTAGGCTGATCAATGACAAATAAAATTTCTGACATACAAATGCCTGGCAACAATCATCTAACAAGAGAGAAACCAAACTAGTCCCTTGACATTCAATGGTACTGCCAACCCTGATTATTCTGCCTATCGACATCCTGATCAGAAACTGAAATGCACAAATAAAATAAAACAAAATAAATGCTGTTGCTACAAGAGCAGTCAGAGGCTTGGGATTCAGTGCTAAGTCACTCACCTTCTGATTCCCCAGAATCTGTGCACCAAGGCAGCATAATGGCTTAGCAGTTAGCACTGCTGCCTCACAGTGCCATGGACCCAGGTTCAATTCTACCTGTCTGTGTGGAGTTTGTACTTTCTTCCATGACTGCGTGGGTTTCCTCCAGCATCTCTGGTTTCCTCCCAGAGTCTAAAAATATGCAGGTTACACGGTCATGTTAAATTGCCCATAGTGTCCAGGGATGTGCAGGTTAAGTGAATTAACCATGAGCTATGCAGAGTTACAGAGGTAGGATAGGGGTTTGGATCTGGGTGGGATGCTATTGCAAGGATCGATGTGGATGTGATGGTCCAAATGGCCTGCTACCATACTGTAGGGATTCTATGATTTACAAACCAAGCATCAGATGTGTGATAGGATACTCTTCATTTGCCTGGATAGGTGCAAATCCAATAAAACTCAAGAAGCTCAGCTTTCCACAATAAAGCAGCCAGTTTGATTAGCATCCCAACCACCATCTTCCATGTTCACTCCCTCTCCACCAATGCACAATGCAGTGTATTCCATCCATAAAATCAGATTCACTAGAGAGGAAGAAAAGGACAACCAACTCCCATTCCTAGACGTGATGGTACAGAGAACACCGAACGGAGAATTCACCACAAAGGTATACAGGAAAGTCACACACACAGACCAAGTCCTGAATTATGGAAGCAACCACCCTAACACACGCAAAAGAAGTTGCATGAAGACACTGCTCAAAAGGGCCACAACACACTGCAGTACACATGAACTGCAAAAAGAGGAAGAAGAACACCTATACAATGTATTCGCCAAAAACGGATACCCCTGCAATTTCATCAACAGATGCCTAAGGGAAAGACAACAGAATGAGAACATGCCACAACCCAAAGGACTAGCCACACTACCATACATCAAGAACATTTCTGAACTGACAGCCAGACTACTACGACCACTAGGACTCATAACAGCACACAAACCAACAGCCACTCTCAGACAACAACTCATCAGGACAAAGGACCCGATACCCAGCATGAGCAAAACCAACGTAGTGTACAAAATCCCATGCAAGGACTGCACAAAACACTACATAGGACAAACAGGAAGACAGCTAATGATCCGTATCCATGAACACCAACTAGCCACGAAACGACACAACCAGCTATCCTTAGTAGCCACACACACAGATGACAAGCAACATGAGTTCGACTGGGACAACACTACTATTATAGGACAAGCCAAACAGAGAACAGCCAGGGAATTCCTAGAGGCATGGCACTCATCCACAGATTCTATCAACAAACACATCGACCTGGACCCAATATACCAGCCTCTGCAGCGGACAGCTGGAACTGACAACTGGAAGCGGCAGAGACAAACCACTATAAATGCCAGAGGAAACAACACAGAAGCGCTTCACAGGAGGCTCCCAAGCACTGAGGATGTCACCTAGACAGGGGACGAAACGTCTGCAACACAAATTCCCAGCTCGGCGAACAGAACCACAACATCCATAAAATGCACTGCAGACATTAACCAAGATCCCTGAGCCAGGACCTTCAAACACCCAACCACTAACAAACATCTGGAGGGATAAGGGGCAGCAGATGCATGCAAGCACCACCATTTACAAGTTCCCCTCAAAACCACACACCTTCCTTTCTTTAGACTATATCACCATCCCTTGCTTCTTTTGCTGTCTTTAACTGTTAAAATATAGGAACTCTTTTCCTCACAACACTTCAAATATTACAGCAGTTCATGAAAGCAGCTTCCATTCCTTTCTCAAAGGCAGTATGGAATGGGCAATAAATGCTAGCTCAGCGAGTAACATCCACATTCCCTGAATTAATAAGAAACATTTATTCAGGTAAGTATCTGATTCTCACAGAATTGCAGCGAACACCATAAATGTTCATTGTGTGGTTTCTAATGGGGATGAAATACATCTTGAATATTAAATCCAACCCAATATCTTCTTATGTAGCTGGATTTCATCTTTTGTTTTATCGTATTTCTGTAAACACATTAGGACACTTTGCTATGTTAAAGGTAGTGATGTCCTCATCCTGCATATGAATAATAAAAAAACTAAATGTAAGTTGTTGTTGTTCATGCTAGCCTCTCTGTTCGATGCTCCTAGCAACCAAGACTACAGGCTGGCAGAAAGGTTTCTAATTAATTGTCTCCTTAGCTCAGGGAATACACACCTAAACATTGGAAATAGCTGTACATTTCTGTTTAATTTTCATAGTCATTTAAAAAATGTGACCTGAGATGTATTCATCAAAATATGGAGTATAGACAAATTAAGATGGAATGAGCACAAGCAATTTATAAATTTTACCACAAGAGATGAGTAGTATTTATAGTTTATTTGCGGCGATGCTGTTACATTTATAATGCACATGGGGGGTTTTCAATGAATTACTACAATATGTAGACATTTATAGGCACATTTTATATTTATAGGGCTATGAAACATGCTTATTACATTTCAAAACATTGTTAAAAATTTCTCTATTTTTGTTCTGATTTGTTTGGGTTCTTTTTTGCATCTCATAGTTCAACATGTTTGTTTTTGATATGTAAACATTAACTATGTATTCCAGACTGTCACTTCAGAATGCAATTCCTGCTTGTCTTGCTATTACAGCATGCTCTGACAATAACAATCAAGTATCACCATTGACAGTGGTAACATTGCTTTAGTTTAATAAAATAGAAAATGCTGCAGTAGCTCAGCAGTTCTGGCAGCATCGGTGGAGAGAGAAACAGAGTCCATGTTTTGAGTCTGAACTGACTCTTCTTCAGAACTGAAACTGACTGGAGAATGGTGTTTTTTATGCTGTTGGTAGAGGAGGAGGAGGAATGAGTAGAACTGATTGTGAGGGTACCCAGAACAAAAGTTATTTTCTCTTTTTATCTCAGATTTCCAGCGTCCACATTTTATTTGATTGCTTTAGTTAAAACTACAGAATAAAATCCAAACACAGTGCAATATGTTCATGTTTACCCAGAATTCCCTCAACATGAGTAACACCATAATGTCTCATTCAAAACAAAATTGTAGCCTCTGCTGGACAACAACAGAGATGTCTTTCTAGGTGCGCTCACCTGTATTTCCATGGGTGTAGTAATAATTGGAAAACATGTATAAAAAGTTTTAAGAAATGGAATTATCTCCAATTTTTTCTCAGCCTTTAAAATTGAAATTCTACCCAAAGTCTTCATCAGAGAGTAGTAGTGTTTGCGAATTTCACATGTTAATAGCAATTTTACTGAGTAGGAGATCAATGGCTTGTGCTACAACGTCTCTTGCAATAAAAAGTTTCTTGTTACATTCTCTTCTACCCTAGCTGCTACAGAATGGCATTCCTGCACCTGGGAAGCCATAGTTGTGGATATTGGGTGTGGAATAGGGAGGATGGGTTCAGCTGTATGGATTGATGCTATGAGAAGCAAGTCCAATGATCGCAGGCAGAATGGTGCAGAAAAGGAAAACTTTATGATGAATTTCTAAACAGCAGAAATCGGTATTAAAGCTCCCTGCACTCTCCTATGTCAGGCAAACATCATTTTTGCCCTGATCAAGTGACCCTGCATCTGATGTCCCTCATAAATTGCAGCTTAAGTTACACTGAGTGTATGAGCAGTGTAGACCCAAAAAATGTAACTGTTCCACCACTGACTCTCACTATGAATAAACAAATTCGGCTAGTGGGAGCTCAGCAGGCTAACTGTTGGAAGACTCATAAATTAGAAGGAAGCTTTGCGGAAATATTTTAATCGTGAAGAGTCTTGCACACAAATGTCCTCGATGAAAAAAAGTGGAGATTCAAATTATATATTGCTTATGGACTGAAAAAGAGGAAATTCATTCTAACATTATCTACTCCACATTGCACTACAATTGCAATTCTTGAAGAAAAATCTTGATATTGATGACATTGCATCCACTTATCATTCATGTTACATTAAAAACAATAATCCTCCACTTGCATTAAGTCAGAAATAAAATAAAAGATTTAAGTTTCCTCTTGCTTCACTATTTTCTGCTCCGAATTCCACTCTCTCTGAATCTCAATATATATTTGCTTCTTTTTAGAGCTTTGTCTTCCAGCCTTAACCATTTTATAATCATTTAATCAATATTTTAGCAGGGGCAATAATATCAATTATATGATTATTAAATGGTTAAGGCTGTTAAGCCCAAAGAATGTGTTATATCTGGCTTCATCTGCTGTAGTGTAGTTTCTCTACCTTTTAGCAATTAATATTGGTTTCAAAAGTTTAGAACTGCTCAGAACTGTAACTTTAATCAGGTACCTTGTAAGATAAATTGCCTTTGACCCATCGAAGAGAGGTGAAGAAATCAATTTCCCGCAACAGCATGGAAGGTAAGAGGTCACTGAAGAATTCTATAGAGGTATGCACCTTCAAAACGGTGTGATCTATTTATGAATAGACACTAAAACCTTTTACAGTGCATTGTTCACCAGCAAAATAACTCCAAAGGCTTAATAGCACAAGAGCATTTGGAACAAAAATGTTAAATTGACCAATTCTCCTGATGCATTTTACAAAACAAGTATAGAAAGTACCAAATCTTTGTCAATTCACACCCCTGAATATCACGACCGACTTTATTATAATCAACATGGTGGCTCAGTGGTTAGCACTGCTGCCTCACAGCACCAGGGTCCCAGGTTCAATTCCACCCTTGGGTAACTGTCTGTGTGGAGTTTGCACATTCTCCCTGTGTCTGCGTGGATTTCCTCCCACAATCCAAAGATATGCAAGTCAGGTGATTTGGCCATGCTAAATTGCCCATAGTGTTAGGTGCATTAGTCAGAGGGAAATAGGACTGGGTGGGTTACTCTTCAGAGGGTTGGTGTGGACTTGTTGGGCTGAAGGGCCTGTTTCCACACTGTAGGGAATGTAATCTAAACATATAAATTCACAAGCAACAAGCTATGTTGCACTAATGTGAATTGTTTGTATCAAATACGGTAAGACTGGTTGCTGCTGACATCAAGGCAGAATTTGATTGGATACGACACCAAGGAAACCCAGCAAAACTGGAGTCAGTGAGAACTTGACAAAAGCTGTGCACTGGTTGGAAACATAACTAGCACAACGAAAAATAGTTGTGGTTGTCAGATGTCAATTCTCTCAGTTTATAGGACATCACTGTAAGAGTGGTGTCTCCAGCCCGAGCTGCTTTATCAGTGATCTTCCTTCTGTCATAAGGTCAGAACTGGGGTCACTTGTCGATGTTCTCTCAATATTCAGCCCCATTCATGACCACTCAAACAGCGAAGCAGTCTGTATCCATATACAGCAAGACCTTGACAAAATCTGGACTTGGGCTGATAGAAGCAAATACCATTGATAGTAAAATTTATAACAACAAGTGTTGGGAAGTGATATCTAACAAGCAAATATCTAACCATTTCTCCTTGACATTCAATGACATTACCATTCCTAAATCCCCAACCGTCAATATTCTGGGGGTTACCAGTGACCAGAAGCTGAACTCAACCAGCCATAAAAAACTCCTTTGTTTTTATATAATTCTCTCTTTTTCTTGTTTTGTTCATTCATAGAATGCAGGCATCGCTGGCTAGGTCAGCATTGGTTACCCACTGCTAATTTCCCTGAGGGCAGATTGTGGGCAGTCAACCACATTGTCATATATAGGCTAGACCAGATAAGTTATAGAGTCATAGAGGCTTGCGGCACAGAAAATAGCAAGAGTCTGTGCCAGGCACAAACAAGCACCAAGACATTATGACCCCGTTTGTCAGCCTTTGGCCCATAGCTTTGGCAAGGATTTGGTGTGAAACTTGATAAGGTTCAGAAAAGATTTACAAGGATGTTGCCGGGGTTGAAGGGTTTGAGCTACAGGTGTCGCCTGCTATCCGAACGTAGAGCGTTCCTTTGAAGCCTTTCATAAGTTGAAATGACATAAAGCGAAGAAGCAATCATGTGGGAAAAATTTCTGAGCATTCCCAGACCCAAAAGCTAACGTACTAAAATAACACACAAAACCTAAAATACCACGAACGTATAGTAAAAGTAGGAAAGATATGATAAGTACATAGCCTATATAAAATAGAAATAATGTTTGTACTGTGTAGTTTCACTCACCAGAATTGGGAAGACAATGAGCACACTGGAAGGCTGAGAGGTAGTGGTGGTGGTTATGGTATGTTCGGCTGAGTCGTCAGAGGTTGGGGTGCTGGGAGGTATAGGAGGCTGGGGTGTAGGAGAGAGAGGAAGAGGGTCATCTATTAACACTTCTGGAGAAAGCACTTCTGGAGAAAGCCCTTTTTCGTAGAAGTGAAAATCCTCTTTCGGTTAGCAAAAACAGGTATTAATGTAAGTCTTTCATAAAAGCAAATTGGTGTAAAGCTAGTGTTCGAAAGGCAGGGAATACCTATATAGGGAGAGGCTGAATAGGCTGAGGCTGTTTTTTCCAGAGGCTGTGGGGTGATCTTATAGAGATTTATAAAATCATGAGGGGTATGCATAGGCTGAATAGACAAGGTCCTTTCCCTGGGTTGGGGGAATCCAAAACTAGAGGGTATAGGTTTAGGGTGAGAGGGGAAAGATTTAAGAGGGACGTAAGGGACAACTTTTTCATGCAAAGGGTGGTGCGTGTGGAATGAGCTGCCAGAGGAAATGGTGGAGGCTCGTACAATTACAACATTTAAAAGGTATCTGGATGGGTACATGAATAGGAAGGGTGTATCAGGATCTGGGCCAAGTGCTGGTAAATGGGGCTAGATTAATTTAGGATATCTGGTTGGCGTGGACGAGTTGGACTGAAGGGTCTGTTTCCATGCTGTACATCTCAATGACTCTATTAGTGAATCATAGTCACCATTCGATTAGCTTTTGATTCCAGATTTTTATTGAATTCAAATTTCACCATGTGCCACGCTGCGATTCAAACCCATGTCACCAGTACATTTACCTGGGATCTGGATTACTAGTGCAGAGACATTATTATGATGTCACCGAACCATTTCTTAGACAATCGCTTGAGATTAAAACTGACATTCTTCTGTTCCAGAGTTGTGGACCATGAGATGATAAACTGTCCAAAGCTGGATCAGCATTATCTGTCACATGTGGAGCAAGAGGTGGATGGGTGGGATATTTGGCTTTCAACTCCTTCTAATGTTGGTGCTAGGCCTCAGGCTGGGCCGATTGGACATGATCAAGAAGATTGGCACTTTTGCAGATGCCTCTTCCTCAGTTTGAGGGATCCTGGACAAGAGATTGCCACTTGTCAGTGAGGACATTGCAGTTTTCAAGGAAACTTTGAGGACACCCTTGGTGAAAGGTGGTGCTGGAACACTGGGGTGATGTTGAATTCCATCATCAATATCTGCTCTCACAATGCAGAAGCTCCTGAGGTGTGAGAATAAAGCCGCGTTGTCTGGTGGATTGCTGTGAATGCTGTTGGTTGGGGACAGGGTGGGAACATGTTACTAGATGACCTTTGTCTTGTGGACTTTTAGCTTAAGACCCATCCTTACATACACCTCCGTGTCGCGGATGGTTTGTGTGTGTGGATTTAGAAGTTTTATCTCTGTACAGCAGATCCATGACTCGTGTCTCGGCTCTGGATTGTTGGTAATGTAGGTTTTCCAGATTCCCACTCATCATATGGAGAAGCTCTATTGCAGCGGACATTCTCAGGGATATGGGGTGGGGCTTTGCAGTGATAAAGACGGAGAAGATCGGTCTAATGACCCAGTCTTGCTTGACTTCAGTTTGCACACGTACTGGGTCTGTGTTGGATTGTTGGTGAGGATCACGGCTTACATGTGATAATGCAACAGTTTGATGGTGGAGACAACTTTCTATATGCAGCCAAATTTAAAGGCGATGTTTAATAATTGCTTCTGGTTAATATAATAGAAGTCTTTTGATGGATTTTCCCTTGTGGGAGAAGCTAGGATCAGAGGTCATAATGTCAGAGTAAGGTGTCACCCATTTAGGACAGAGATGAAATGAGAGGGTAGTGAATCTGTGAAACACAGAGGGCTGTTGAGGCTGGATTGTGAAGTATATTCAAAGTTGAGAGAAATAGATTTTTAATCAGTAAAGGAATCAAGTGTCATGGGAAACAGCCAAGAAAATGGTTTTGACGATTATCAGATTAGCCAAGATCTTATTAAGTAGCAAGGCAGACTCGATGGGCTGAATGTCTACCTCTGCTCCTATGCCTAATGGATTACAGCGCTCCGTGTAACCCATCCAGCTAGTACAGGTCAGACTTGCCCCTAAACTGGTCACAGTTTCCTAGAAATCTGATGCTCTCCCTCATACATCAGTTCACTAGCTATGTATTCAGTTAATAAATCCTTCTTTCTTGTTCCTACAAAACAATGAAGATAAAATAGAATAAACCAAATCATTTATGCATAATACAAATGCAAAGACTTTTAATTACACAGTAAAAGTATTATCCCATTAATTCACAAACATTCCTTTATAAACTGAAAAGAAAAGCAACAATTTTTGCATAGAATCCAAAACACCACTTGTGCAACACTCACACCAGAGTCCTTGTACCTAAAGTCTCAGTAGGTTTAGGTCACTTGTGGCACCAACTTTTATACTAAAACATGCTTGTTCCTGGAACTATTTCACCCCTGAGCTTCTTCAAACAACCTACTCCTTTCCCTGCTCCCTTAAAGGAGAATTGCCTTCATGAAGAATATTACTGTTGACTGATTGCATTGGGGCTGGATGCATTACTCAACAGCATTCATGAAGCATAAGAAAAATAAGAGTACTCCCTGATTCATGGGTGTACCGTTGGCATCCTTATCCATTGAGGTGGACAGGATGAAGCTGACTAAGGCCTCATATCCACTATATCTTCATTCTGTCTTTTTCTTCAAAATATTGCACCTCCCTCACTTTTCAATCAGCAGTCCCTTAACACTCAGGACTCTTGCTTAACATTCAGATATTCTCGCACGTACTCTCTTATTTCAATTAAGTCAACTCATCCGCAGAACCCACTGCTTACGCATACCTCTTGTTATTTAATTTTGGTAAGCTCCTCACCTGGGCACAAACAACAGAATTCCTGACCTCTCCACTGTAGATTTTAAGAAACCACATATTTTTTATTTTTGGGATTATAACCTGAATTGGAACTTGAAATGCTGTAATTGGAATAACAGGAAATTTTTGTAAACTGAAAGTCAAGTGCAGCATTTCTTTGAGCTGTGTAATACAGTATTGCTTTTTCAAGCAGTGAGGGGGTAGTTTAAAACTGAGTGGTGCAGAGAGTCTTTTGAATTAGGAAATTCTGCCTGACAACAACCTCTGATTGGTTGAGTTGCAGAGCATTAAAAAGCTGTATATGTCAGGGTTAGAGACAAAAAAACTGCAGATGTCAGAATCCAAAATAGACAGGCAGGAGGCTGGAAGAACACAGCAAGCCAGGCAGCTTCAGGAGGTGGAGAAGTCGACTTTTCTGGTGTAACCCTTCTCCACCTCCTGATGCTGCCTGACTTGCTGTATTCTTCCAGCCTCCTGCCTGTCTACAGTACATATCAGGGAGCAGAGGAAAACATCCAGACCCTGTAGACAAAAAACATGTCTCTGTCTCTGTCTCTTTCTCTCTCTAAGCATGAAAAATGTAGAAAAACCTAAGAAAATCTAAAAGAATTCTGAAATATGGCAAGAAAACTGACTAAGCCTCATGGGCAGAAATCACTCCAACAAAATCGATGCAACTTGGATGTAGCCAGAAAATGTAGGATTCAGCCCTATGTCTTCAAACCAAAGCTGTAATGGGGTCAGGAGCTGAGCTGTCCTTGGAAGAACCCAAACTGAAAGTCGATTGGGGTGTTATTGCTGAGTAAGTACTCCGTGATGACACTGTTGACAAGCATTTCCATGTCTTGCTATTTGTCAAGAGTAGAATGATAGAGCAATTAGTATGCAGTATTTAATTTGTCCAACTTTTTGTTGGCTGCAGATACCTGGGCAACGTTACATTTTTCCAGATAAATGCTGTTGCTTTAGCAGTTTCAAAACTCGTAGTCAAATATAGAGTACAAGTCTTCAGCACTAATGCTGAAATGTTGTCAGAGCCTTTGCAGTATCCACTATCGACAGCCATTTCATGATATCACCTGGAGTGAATGGAATTAGCTGAAGACTGGCATCTGTGATTTTTCATCTACTCAGCACTTCTGGCTGAACATGGATTCAGTACTTCAGCTTTGCCCTTTGCACTAATATACTTGGTTCCTCCCATTACTGAGAATGAGGATATTCATGGAGCCATTTCTTCCTGTTATTAGTTTAACTGTCTACTCCCATTCATGACCAAAGACGTCAATAATTCAGTACTTAGATCTGATTCATTAGTTGTAGAATCACTTAGTCCTGTCTGTCACAAATTTCTTTAGCTGTTTGATGTGCAAGTAATCCTGTGTTGTAGTTTCACCAGGTTGACACTTTTTTTTTATCTGACTGTTGCTAATTTTGACATGTCCTCTTCCACTCTTGTTTGAACTAGGTTTAACCCACTGGCTTAATGGCAATGGCAGAGTGGAGGTTGTGTCAGGCCATGACGTTGTGTGCTGAATATAATTCTCTTACAGTTGATGGATGTTGAAGAATGTTGAATTCCTCGATCAGTTCAATAGCTACCAATTTAGCATAGTTGTAGTGTCACTGACAACAATGGAAAATAGTCAAACACTGGGAAGAGTGCATTTCAATGTTATATGTTTCTATATATCATCCTGCCATTTATATATGCATTCTCATTGTAGTACAATAGCAGAAATTGCACTCAAAGCTTTTGGTAGAGTATTCTGGGTCAGTATGGTTATGCAAGGCAGACTGTTAATGCCTGCATGCCTCGGAGATGTCCATGGTTTATTAGACTCCCTTGTGGGTGTATGAGACTGTAACTACTCCCCACCCTTTTCTAAGCAGTAATGGAAACAGTTTTACAGTTAACGCTCCAAAGAAAGATGGAAGGGTAAGGTCTACATCCCAGGAAAAGTGAAGAAGGTCTGGCAATAGTCAAACAGCAGGCTGCACCAGAGGGGTGGGCTGGTCCGGATGCAGATATCAAGGGAAAGTCATTGGTGAAGACAGGCATTGGCATGACAGTACAATCCGAGGACCCCTTCGCCCACCTCCAACACACTGCATCCACCTGGACACCCCGCGCTGGCCTATCACCTGCCCTTGATCTCTTCATTTCCAACTGCCACTGGGACATTAACCGCCTCAACCTGTCTACCCCCCTCCCCCACTCCAACCTCTCACCCTCACAATGCGCTCTCTCCAATCCCTCTGCTCCAATCCCGACCTCACCATCAAGCCAGCAGATAAAGGGGGCACAGTGGTAGTCTGGCGCACTGACCTCTACACCGCTGAAGCCAACTGCCAACTCGAGGACACCTCTTCCTACCGCCCCCTCGACCATGACCCCACGCCCCATCACCAAACCATCATCTCCCAGACCATTCAGAACCTCATCACCTCAGGAGATCTCCCACCCACAGCTTCCAACCTCATAGTCCGGGAACCCCGCACTGCCCGGTTCTATCTCCTTCCCAAGATCCACAAGCCTGACCACCCTGGCCGACCCATTGTCTCAGCATGCTCCTGCCCCACTGAACTCATTTCTACCTACCTCGACACTGTCCTATCCCCCCTAGTCTAGGAATTCGCCACATATGTTTGAGACACCACCCACGCCCTCCACCTCCTCCAAGACTTCCGTTTCCCCGGCCTCCAATGTCTCATCTTCACCATGGATATCCAATCCCTCTACACCTCCTCCATCATGACCAGGGCCTCCAAGCCCTCCATTCTTTCCTCTCCAGACGTTCCCAACAGTACCCTTCCACCGACACTCTCATTCATTTGGCCGAACTGGTCCTCACCCTTAACAATTTCTCCTTCGAATCCTCCCACTTCCTCCAGACCAAAGGGGTAGCCATGGGCACACGTATGGGCCCCAGCTATGCCTATCTCTTTGTTGGCTATGTAGAACAGTCGATCTTCCGTAATTACACCGGCACCATTCCCCACCTCTTCCTCCGCTACATTGATGACCGCATTGGCGCCACCTCATGCTCCCGCGAGGAGGTTGAGCAATTCATCAACTTCACCAACACATTCCATCCTGACCTTAAATTTATCTGGACCATCTCTGACACCTCCCTCCCCTTCCTGGACCTCTCCATCTCCATTAATGACAACCAACTTGACACTGATATTTTTTACAAACCCACCGACTCCCACAGCTACCTGGATTACACCTCTTCCCATCCTACCTCTTGCAAAAATGCCATCCCGTATTCCCAATTCCTCCACATCCGACGTATCTGCTCCCAGTAGGACCAGTTCCACCACAGAATACACCAGATGGCCTCCTTCTTTAGAGACCGCAATTTCCCTTCCTATGTGGTTAAAGATGCCCTCCAAGGCATCTCGTCCACATCCTGCACCTCCGCCCTCAGACCCCACCCCTCCAACCATAACAAGGACAGAATGCCCCTGGTGCTCACCTTCCATCCTACTAACCTTCGCATAAACCAAATCATCCGCCGACATTTCCGCCACCTCCAAAAAGACCCCACCACCAGGGACATATTTCCCTCACCATCCCTCTCCACCTTCCGCAAAGACCGTTCCCTCTGTGACTACCTGGTCAGGTCCACACTCCCCAACAACCCACCCTCCCATCCTGGCACCTTCCCCTGCCATCACAGAAATTGTAAACCCTGCACCCACACCTCCTCCCTCACCTCCATCCAAGGCCCTAAAGGAGCCTTCCACATTCATCAAAGTTTTACCTGCACATCCACTAATATCATTTATTGTATCCGTTGCTCCCGATGCGGTCTCCTCTACATCGGGGAGATTGGATGCCTCTTAGCAGAGTGCTTTAGGGAACATCTCCGGGACACCCGCACCAATCAACCACACCGCCCTGTGGCCCAACATTTCAACTCCCCCTCCCACTCTGCCGAGGACATGGAGGTCCTGGGCCTCCTTCACAGCCACTCCCTCACCACCAGACGCCTGGAGGAAGAATGCCTCATCTTCCGCCTCGGAACACTTCAATCCCAGGGCATCAATGTGGACTTCAACAGTTTCCTCATTTCCCCTTCCCCCACCTCACCCCAGTTCCAAACTTCCAGCTCAGCATTGTCCCCATGACTTGTCCTACCTGCCTATCTTCTTTTCCACCTATCCACTCCACCCTCCTCCCTGACCTATCACCTTCATCCCCTCCCCCACTCACCTATTGTACTCTATGCTACTTTCTCCCCACCCCCACCCTCCTCTCATTTATCTCTCCACCCTTCAGGCTCTCTGCCTTTATTCCTGATGAAGGGCTTTTGCCCGAAACGTCGATTTTACTGCTCCTCGGATGCTGCCTGAACTGCTGTGTTCTTCCAGCACCACTAATCCAGAATCTGGTTTCCAGCATCTGCAGTCATTGTTTTTACCTAAACAGAACACAATGACAAATTGCATCCAGATGTCAGAAAGGAAGATGGCAAAATGTCACAGATATAGCACTATCAAAGCAATTGAGGGTTACCATAACTTTGAATTCCACTTGAATTAGGAACTGCCAAATCCATGTGGGGGCATGTTTTGATGAACATGGCTTGGTTATCATTCCTTGAGATATCCTCAGCCATGTCTGGCATCTAAGGGCTAATTTTGACACACTGCAAGCATCAATCTGATATCATTGTTGCACCTTCGTCACAACTGGGAAGTTTTAAACCTCACCTAATTAAGTCAACCTGCATTCCACATTTCCTGCTCACGTGGACTCCATTAGAGAAAGGAGAACAAGTGAACGTGATCTATTTTCATTTCCAGCAGGACTTTGACAAGGGTTGCACAGGAGGCTGCTGGATAAGATCAGAGCCCATGGTGTTAGGGACAAGGTACTGGCATAGATAGAGAATTGGTGGACTAGCAGAAGGCAGAGAGTCGGGATAATGTGGTCTTTTCGTGATGATAGCCGATAGCTTGTGGAGTTCCACAGGGTTCTGTGTTGGGACCATAACTGTTCAACAGATGGTAGAATTCATTGCCATGGAGGGCTGTGGAGGCCATGTCATAGAGTGTATTTAAAACAGAGATGGATAGGTTCTTGATTCGTAAGAAGATTAAGGGTTACAGGGAGAAGGCAGGAGAATGGGGTTGAGAAACATATCAGTTCTGGTCGAAAGGAGGAGCAGACTCACTTGACTGAATGGGCCTAATCCTGCTCCGACATCTTATGGCGTTATGATCGAAAATAAAGTTTTCCTATTTCTTCCCATATAAATGTCTTTATTTTGCGATTTTATGTATGAAGCATTTTCTTCTGGACATAGTTTAATTAAACTTCTCTGGCTGCAGCCATAATAAATCTTCCCACTGGAATTGTAGCTTAATTACTGGTTCTAATCCATTGAAATCATTACTTTTATCTGACTTTTTTTCTGCAAGATTCTATTATCAGATTTCTTTAATTTGCTCATTTTCTGCAAATACTAAAGCCTTTCCATTCCTGTAGCTCCTTGTGTCATTTGTAATTTACTGCATGTTATCATGTGGAACGTATAGCTGTGTTCTGATGAGTCAGACATTCTGATATTCATTTATAACACTAACTATTTACAAGATAACAATATCACAGTCTTTCACTCAGTCTGGGTTCTTAACGTGCAATACAAACACATGACCAAATGAGTACACTGACTTCATTACTCAAGGTGACTGATAATGAGGCACATTTTGTGATGTCATATAACTATCTTATTTACAGTACTTGTCTGTCTGGAATCTATGTCATAAGATGTAAATTTCTCTCTGTTACCTTTAAAAAATGTGAAACCTTTTCCAATAAAATTTGACAGGGTGTTATCAAGCTAATTCCATTTTTCTGGTCTGTGGAAGAATTACTGCTTTGAATCAAGTGTGGAAGAACATGTTTGTGTTTCCAGAACCAACACATTGGAACTCATAGTGTCTACAATTTGGCCTATTCAAGCAGTGGGGGAGGATGCTAGACAGTTCAGTTTATGAAGTTAATGAAGGGAGTATGTCAAGGGAGAGTTTTTCCCTGTGATAGACGTGTGTGTGTGTGTATGTTCGGAGTACTCAGCACAGTACCAACCTCTTGATTAGTGACTGGGTGAATGGCTATGTCTTTGTATTTGGACGTCAGAAGTATCCAGTCTGTTAAGGAGGAATCTCTCTCTCTCTCTCTCTCTCTTTTGGGAGGGGAGCAGTAAAATACAATCCAAGCAGTTGGCTATGCAAATCCCTTTTTCAAAGAAAAAGAAAACAGGGAAAACCACTTTCAGAGACTATAAAATTGTGAATCATCATCCTGTGAAAGTAAAATTGAGAATAAGTGTGTCTACAAACTTATGTTTTTATCAAAGAGTCAAATGGGAAACATCTCATCGATGCCTGTGTTCTGGACTGGTGCCACACTATAAATCACTGACATTTTTAAAAATTCCTTCGCCATCCATAACAACTGTCTTGTTTCATCTCTTTGTGTATCTGTTTGTTTGTGGGAATATTTTTGAAAAAAAGTGGTAGAGTTTAAGTTATGGAGTTTTATAAGTTAGGAATTTGTATTTTTTTTTGTCACTGATTAAAAACAATCTGTTTGCAATAGGCAGCTGGTTATAAACAGCTGGCAATGTTCTAAGAGCCCGTGGTCAGATTAGAAAGGAGGTTTGCTGAGGTTGAAGGTGAAAATTGAAGGCTTATGTGTCTCCTTTGTAATAAAGTTGGACACCTCCATTGAGAATGCTGGAAGTTGTAAGGGAGGCCTATGGGCCTTGTTAGGTTCATAATGACTTGTTTAAATTGGTTTTCAAAAAGAAAATGCCATAAATCCAACTGTAACTTTAACTACAACCAGGAAAGCAGAAGTATGATTGCAAATGGGGTGTATACAGTAAATAAAGTTGCATTCTCGGGTTAGCTGTTAACAATAGTGATAGCTAGACAATATGCTGAAGGTATTGGCCCCCTGTGTTCTCTGTCTATGCCATGATGTTTAGATTGATTCTAATCTAAAAAGTGAGATAACAGAGTTTTACATAAATTCATGCAGTTTTTGAGCTCAGAGTTCTACATGAATGCATGCAATTTTTGAGCAAAGTACAATATAACTCTGCAAGTACAAATTCACCCCACAAAATATATGTGTGCATGTGGGTCTTTGTCTGTCTGTGTGTGTGTGTCTGTCTCGGGTGGGGGTTGTGAGTGTGAGAAAGTGTGTGTGTGTGTGTGTGTGTAGTGAGTGCAAAGTGTCTTAAGTCTGTGAGGGGGTGCATGTGTGAGTGTGGGAATGTGTGTGTCTATAAGGGGTATGTGGGTGTCTGTGTGCGCGTCTGTGTGTACCTGTGTCCGTGTGTATGTGAGAGTGTGTGTGTGTGTGTGTGTGTGTAGGAATATCTGTGTGTGTGTGTAGTGCAATGGTGATCACCTATAATGTGACATGAACCCAAGGTCCCAGTTGAGGCCCTCCATATGGATACCGAACTTAGCTATTAGCCTCTGCTCGGCCACTTTTCTCTGCTGCCTGTCCCGAAGTCCATCTTGGAGGATGGTCATCCGAAGGTCCGAGGCTGAATTTCCTGGACCACTGAAGTGTTCCCCAACTGGCTTGGGAACCCTCCTGTCTGTTGATTGTTGACAACAATCAACAGACAGGAGGGTTCCCTCCCAGTTGGGGAACACTTCAGTAATCCGGGAAATTCAGCCTCGGACCTTCGGATGACCATCCTCCAAGAATGGACTTCGGGACAGGCAGCAGAGAAAAGTGGCCGAGCAGAGGCTGATAGCTAAGTTCGGTACCCATATGGAGGGCCTCAACCGGGACGTTGGGTTCATGTCACATTACAGGTGATCACCATTGCACTACACACACACAGATATTCCTACACACACACACACACTCTCACATACACACGGACACAGGTACACACAGACGTGCACACAGACACCCACACACACCCTTATAGACACACACACTCCCACACTCACACATGCACCCCCTCACAGACTTAAGACACTTTGCACTCAGTACACACACACACACTTTCTCACACTCACAACCCCCACCACAGACAGACACACACACACAGACAGACAAAGACCCACATGCACACATATATTTTGTGGGGTGAATTTGTACTTGCAGAGTTACATTGTACTTTGCTCAAAAACTGCATGCATTCATGTAGAACTCTGAGCTCAAAAACTGCATGAATTTATGTAAAACTCTGTTATCTCACTTTTTAGATTAGAATCAATCTAAACATCATGGCATAGACAGAGGACACAGGGGGCCAACACCTTCAACATGTTGTCTAGCTATCGCCATTGTTAACAGCTAACCCGAGAATGCAACTTTAAAAAAAAGGTTTTGTAATTTACACATGAAAGAAGTGAAACTATCACTGTATTCTAACAGATGAAAGGCTTAACAGACAATCAATTTTTCAATGTACAATTTCAGTTACATCACACTGTAAATTTTTGCTATAAATTCTGTATTATGATCGAGCCCTCCACTATCACCTGATGAAGGAGCGTCGCTCCGAAAGCTAGTGTGCTTCCAATTAAACCTGTTGGATTATAACCTGGTGTTGTGTGATTTTTAACTTTGTACACCCCAGTCCAACACCGGCATCTCCGAATCAAAGTTAAATAAGTTAGTGCAGGCAGTTTGTACTGAGGCTGATGCTAAAGAAGTTCAAGAGTGCTATAATATTGGAAACAGAGTCCTGATGATCCTCACACACTTGTAGATGAGGAAAGAATATATATTCATGAGCTGGTGATACCACCCAAAAATTGTAAGGAAGTCCTGCATCTAGTAATTAAAGTCCCTATGACAAGATGTGTAGAAATACAAAAGATCCAAATGTAAATAAATTGGTATTTTGCCTGGCCCAGACTTCATAAGAAGTAACAAAGAGGATTGATGAGGGCAGAGTGGTAGATGTGATTTATATAGACTTCAGCAAGGTGTTCGACAAGGTTCCCCATGGGAGACTGATTAGCAAGGTTAGATTTCACAGAATACAGGGAGAATTAGCCATTTGGATACAGCACTGGCTCAAAGGTAGAAGACAGAGGGTGGTGGTGGAGGGTTCTTTTTCAGACTGGAGGCCTTTGACCAGTGGAGTGCCACAAGGATTGGTACTGGGTCCACTACTTTTTGTCACTTACATAAATGATTTGGATGTGAGCATAAGCAGTATAGTTAGTAAGTTTGCAGATGACACCAAAATTGGAGGTGTAGTGGACAGCGAAGAAGGTTACCTCAGATTACAACAGGATCTTGATCAGATGGGCCAATGGGCTGAGAAGTGGCAGATGGAGTTTAATTCAGACAAATGCGAGGTGCTGCATTTTGGGAAAGCAAATCTTAGCAGAACTTATACACTTAATGGTAAGGTCCTCGGGAGTGTTGCTGAACAAAGAGACCTTGGAGTGCAGGTTTATAGCTACTTGAAAGTGGAGTCACAGGTAGCTAGGATAGTGAAGAAGGCATTTAGTATGCTTTCCTTTGTTGGTCAGAGTATTGAGTACAGGAGTTGGGAGGTCATGTTGCGGCTGTACAGTTCATTGGTTAGGCCACTGTTGGAATATTGTGTGCAATTCTGGTCTCCTTCCTACCAGAAAGATGTTGTGAAACTTGAAAGGGTTCAGAAAAGATTTACAATAATGTTGCCAGGGTTGCTATAGGGAGAGGCTGAACAGGCTGGGGCTGTTTTCCCTGGAGCGTCGGAGGCTGAGAGGTGACCTTATAGAGGTTTACAAAATTATGAGGGGCATGGATAGGGTAAATAGACAAAGTCTCTTCCCTGGGGTGGGGCAGTCCAGAACTAGAGGACATAGGTTTAGGGTGAGAGGGGAAAGATATAAAAGAAACCTAGTGTGCAACTTTTTCATGCAGAGGGTGGTACGTGTATGGAATGAGCTGCCAGAGGAAGTGTTGGAGGCTAGTACAATTGCAACATTTAAAAGGCATTTGGATGGATATATGAATAGGAAGGGTTTAGAAGGATATGGGCCAAGTGCTGGCTGGTGGGACTAGATTGGTTTAGGATATCTGGTCGGCATGGACGGGTTGGACTGAAGGGTCTGTTTCCGTGCTGTACATCACTATGACTCTATGACTATATACTTATCAGCTGGACGGTAAATATATCAAAATGTAATCAATCTGACATCTTTAATATCCATGCAAGTTTGTGAAGAAACATTCAGTTGAGTGATTGTATTATGTAGAACCATCAGCTAAAATAAAATTAGGACACCAATATTTCCTTATAGATATGAATACAATGACCCAATTTATATCAGTTATTCTTTCAGCATAATTGTAACTAATGTTGGAGTGGAAAAGTTGATTCAATGTTTTGACTTGTTATGGACTACCAATTGAAATGCAACCTGACCAAGGTTCTAACTTTATGTCTAAAAATTTGCAGTTTATCACCAGCAGTCTGAGTGTATGACAGTTAAAATCTACTGCCTGTCATCTACAAACACAGGGAGCTTTAGAGATCTACCATCTTGAAAGAATGATAAATACTCCTGATCACAGGAAGAAAAATCAATTATGCCACATAAACATAGTGAAAGAAGATGAGAAGGACCAAGTGTGTCAGATGGTAAGAATAATGGAGGATGCCAGAAACAGTCATTGTGAGATAGTAGGAAAATTAGAATTCATAGAATCCCTACGGTGTGGAAACAGAGCCTTCAGCCCAACAAGTCCACACTGACTTTCTGAAGAGTAACCCACCACAACCCATTCCCTTATTATCCTACATTTACCCCTGACTAAAACACCTAACCTACACATCCCTGAACACTATATGCAATTTAGTACGGCCAAGTCACCTAACATGCACATCTTTGGATTGTAGGAGCAAGCTGGAGTACCTGGAGGAAACCCACACAGACACGGGGAGAACGGGCAAACTCCACACAGACAGTCACCTGAGGCTAGAATTGAACCCAATTCCCTGGTGCCCTGGGAGAACAGTGCTAACCACTAAACCACCATGTCACCCATTTACAAAGTAGAAGTTTACAAAGTGAATGCCCTATAATTCTACAGTCTAATGTGGAGATCCAGAGGTAGTTAGATGCTGCTTAGAGGATGGGCAATGTTTAAGGAGTATAAGGAAACCAGTAGTCACGGTTATATGATATTCGCTAGAAATGATGGAAACATATAAGACTTAGGTTAAGTTCAGAGAGATTAGTTTCGGGTGGAATACATGCTTGAAAATCACTTGATTGAACCTAAACAAAACAATGAGAATTTACTGGTGGTGTTAGTCCCGAAGATGGATGGATAAACTAGATTCAACATTGACTCCAAAAAAGTAAATGCTCTCATGGCCATAGTTCCTACCAAATTTCTGACTTAGAGGCTTGTATCACAGAGTTGGCAGTGTGTCACATCTTTCAACAATTAATCTGCTGTTGAGGAACTGAGAAGTATTGGTAACATTAAAAAAAATTCTGCCTTTGTTGCATTAAATTGGTTGTAGTGATGTAGGGCGATGCCATTTGAGTTTAAAGGCAAACTCAGTTACATTCCAAAGACTTATGAATCAAATTGTAGCTGAAGCATCTAAGCTTGCAGTTTATTTAAATGATGTGGTAACATATATTAAGACATGGGGAAAGCGTGTGAGAAAATTACAGTATCTGCTTCAGCAATTGAAGTTAATAGGCTTAATAATCAACCTAGGCGAAAGTGAGGACTGCAGATGCTGGAGATTAGTGTCAAGATTAGAGTGGTGCAGGAAAAGCGCAGCAGGTCAGGCAGCATCCAAGGAGCAGGAAAATGGATGTTTCGAGCAGGAGCCTGATGAAGGACTCCAGCCCAAAACATCGATTTTCCTGCTCCTCAGGTGATGCCTGACCTGCTGTGCTTTTCCGGCAGCACTCTAATCTTAATCAATCTAGCTAAAGGTGAATTTGCAAAAGCCAGGATTTACTTTTCTGGGATATATTATGTAGCAAGAACTACTATTGCCAAGAGTGGCCAAAGTGAAGGCTCTGATTGAATTCCCTGTTCCTAAAACTAAAAAGGAAATCATGAGGTTTTAGGAATTTTTGGGTTTTATCAGAAATGTGTGCCTAACTTCAACAGTAGTTGTACTTTTGACAAATTTGTTGCTGAAATGTGCAAAAGTGGTATGAACAGTAAAATGCCAAACAGCTTTTGGGAAGCTGAAAACAATAATAATAAATGAATCAATGTTACCCCACTTGACTTTCAAGTCCTTTGAAATGTCAATTGATGTTGGTGACTTGGGATAGGTGCACTGTCAATACAAGATGATGAATTGGGAATAGGGAACCTAGTGGGGTACTTTTGTAAGAAATTAAATAAATATCAGAGAGAGTACTCTATAGAAAAGGAGATATTGGCATTTCAATACTTGAAAGTCTGTGACTGACAGATTACAATAACATTTATTTTATAAATGCAAGATTGTTCAGATGGTGTTTCAATGCAAAGATTTTTTCCCATTGTTGGTGATGATAATGTGATTGCAGATATATTGTCTAGAGTGTAAAAATGACAGAAACAGTTAAGAATTTAAGAGAAAGATGATAAAGATTGTATACGATTTGTACAAAAATTAATGAGGATGAATAGATTAAGTCTCATGTTTTATTGGCTTTGGGTCATGTTACATGTGATGAAATATGCTGTATAAATGGCATTCCACCTCTATTAAAGGTGGAGACATGTAACAACTTTTTTTTTTCTGGAGTGTGGACTAAAAAGTTACTGCTTTGAATTGAAGAAACAATGGAAGTAAATATTTTCAGTTTTAAAAAAGATATTAGACCTCATTGTGTATTGCAATTACAGTGTTGTTTCATTCAAACACTGGGGGAAAATGTAAGACATCATAGCTCCATGGGCACAGAGGCAGATTGACTGTGACAATTTTGCTCAGTGACAGTTTTGCTTAGTAACTGACTTCTGATTGGATTTTAAAACCAGGGTCAGTTGTGTGTGCTCAGCAATGTAACAATATGGTTGGTTATTAGGTGATTGGCTACAGTTTTGTGTTCGGACAATACCTAAGAAACATTGAACCTGTGAAGGAGATCGCATCTGTCTCTTTCTCTCCTCTCTCTCTCGCTCCCTTCTGTGATTGCAGAAGGAAAATAAACTCCCAAGCAGCTCGCTAAACCATCTCTCTGCAAACTCTCTTCTTGAAAGGAAATGGGATAAACCAGCTTCAGAGACACTGAAAGAGTAAATTCTTAACTTCGGAATGCAAAATTGAGAATTGGTGTGTTCACAACTCCTGTGCTCATCAATTAATCAAAATGAACCAGAAGGGAACTGATGGAAAACATAACTGTGTTCTTGTTAAGTACAGAAGAGTGTTTCATTTTAACTTGGATTTGTCAATTAAGTAAGCTTTAGACTTTGGATAGTTAGAGTAAATGTTTTCACATTTGTCACATGTTTGCAAACAGTGGGCTTGATTTCCAGTACACTACTCCAGTGAGTAGTGACAATGTATACCGATTTATTGTGTTCATACAGTTCGATAATGCTAAACAAACAAACAAGGAACTGCAGATGCTGGAAATCTGAAACAAAACCAGAAAATGCTGAAGAAACTCAGCAGGTTTGGCAGCATTGATAGAGAGAAAGCAGAGTTTATGTTTTGGGTTCAGTAACCCTTATTCACAAGATAATGTCTTGATGGATATTGCATTACTGGATTTAGTCCTTATATAATTAGTATGACTCGGTGGTGTAGCTTCAATATGTAATGTGTTATATTTTGCTGTAGATAGATGCATATCATTCATTGCAGGTGTATGGTTTGTGTCTGTTATGATAGCTGCAGAAGTTGAACCATCCTCTTACACGATGGATGGTTGATGATATGCATTTGATATGCGACCTATTTGTCGGATTTGAGAATTTATCATTGCCTATCATATGACATGGGCTGGACACAATGGCATAATATCTTTGCATGAATCACCTGTTCATATGAAAGTCTCAAAATCATATGCATTGTTCTGATTCAAGTTAAGATAACTTCTTCCATGCTCATTGATTAAGCTCCTGTAACATTTCTTCTCTTTTTAATAGAAATTCGTCATATATCTGTGGTACACTGGTGAGAATATGGAAGGAAAGAACTGTGTGGATCTGAACCCAAACACGAGACTATCCTGTGAAAGTAAGCATTTGCCTTGAGGAACAGTATGTTTCCAAAAATGTTGGCAAATCACTTTACCTTTAACAATCATGGACTTCAGTCAACTGAGGGAAATGTGTTGAACAACCCCATTTCTTGTGCATGTCTTAAAAGGGTGCTCTCGTGTGTTGGGGACAATCATCAGACACAATTTATTAAAGCATACCCGCCATGTTGAATATGGATGTCAGTGTGTCAACAACCATCATAATCAAACTGTCTTTGATTCATTGCACAGAAGAAAATTTAGGAAAATATTCAATCACTGGAACGTAATCATGTCTATGGACATGGAAAATATCCATTGAAATCTTCTGCCATGGCTTGTGTGGAAGGAAATGTTCTTGTGATTGTTAAGGTTGATGAGGATTGGCATGTTTCACATGGCTTACTTAGATGAACAAAGTATGGATTTGAGCTCTTGTTCTTTTCCGTGTCTGTCCAATCTATAAAAATGGTGTGGCATGTCTCAATGTACAGCTTTTGGAATTACAATTTGTTTAGCCCTAAAGATTACACTTTGGGAGAATCCTAGTATGTTTCTGAAAGTCCAGAATGAATGTATTAGCTCAAAGACCTGTTTGATGCATTCAGACCACCAACTGATGATGAGATTTTTGAGCTGTTATAGCTGGTCACCATCTCATGTAGCTTGCTGAATCCAGTTGGTTGTGATCAAAGTATCTGACATTAATATTAAGATTATCTTCCAGTTCAAATTCAACAATAACCGCTTGCAGGTCGAAAGGAATTTCTTCAATTCTTAACTGGAATTGGAAGTTGGATAAGATGAATGGAGATAATCAGTTAAGAAACTGGTTTGTATTGTACTTCTAAATTATATCCTTGGATTGTCATAGGTAATCATTGTAGTTATAATGTTATACTATTCAGAGATTTTTGACTGAAAATTACTGCTAGTTTGTAGTCAATATGAGCAATGAAATCATTGCTAGATAACAATGTGTGAAACCATCATATCCTGCAAAATAGAGCAAGGGTCTCTATTATGTTTGAGTAGTGAGCTTGAACTCTAGTAAAGAACTTGAAAGCAATAAAACAGTATGTTTGTCTTCCTGTAATAGAGACACTCTGGGGTCTTTCTGGGATAGTTTTACTCTCAATGTGGTAATCTTAAGGGGTTAATACCATTAAAGTATATACTTACTAGAATTTTCAGAAATTGAAAAATGCAATTGGTGATCTTCCTGCCATATTTTAAATGCCATGTGTGTTTTTTGCAGAGTAGAGCTTAAAAAGGAATAAAGAGATCACAAAATTCAGAACACACAAAGTTATGAACAAATATAAAGTTAAAGAAACTGAGACAATTTGTGTAGATATATTGTGTACACCTTCTATTTTGGTAGGATTAGGTCTAACATTAGTTGATGAGTAGATTAAATTAAATAAGCTTAAGTTTTCTCCTGTTAATTATAATTGTTGTAACTAAGGCCATGTTTCCTTAATTCCTTCCATGCTGTGAGCTGATGGAATTTTGTGGCTTGCTGACATTAACTTCTTCCAACAACTATGATGTCATCTGCAACACAAAGGTATTCTAAAGGTCATCAGTTCCTCTGACTCCCGGGACAGATTAACCAATATCCATTCTTGGCATTGAGCTTGGAAAAATGTTTGAAGTCTGTGAATTTGAGATTAATCACTTACATGGTAGGAATTCTGTATGGAGATCATTTTAATGCATTATTTAGTTGTTTGGATCTAAACATAGACACATCATTTCACCTTTCTTCAACTAGTGGAATGGCAATAGTCCATGTTATGTTTGTCTTTCCAGATTATGTTGCCTTGTTCCATGGAATCCAAGTCCAGTTTGATCAGTTCTTCAATATAAATGCTTCACTTATGGGGAGGATCACCATCACCTTTCAGGTGTACCTCTGAACTCCGTTTACTGTTACTAATAGTATTAAACTGTCCTGGATAAAGATGAATCACATCATGGATAGACACAATATTGTGATCTGGAATTTGTGGTTTTGTGATTTGTTACCTTGAAAATTATATGTCCATGCATGTTAGTTAACCAATGATAGGTGGCCCATTTGTTTCAACAATATTTCAAAAGGTTTCAGGGATCCATCTGAAACATCCTTGCTGGCATTTGAGATGATTAATGGAATGTTGGACCTGTGGTCAACAGTTAGCTTATTATGTGTGGACTGCACCATGCTGTGCCAGTCCCTTGAGTACATCTGACAGAAGATGTATAAAAGGATGATATTTGTATCCAGGGGATTAAATTAAGGTAAGATGTAGAAGGTCAAAAGAAGAGTTCAGGAGAATATGTTTTCACTCTGAGGTCGGTGCAAGTCTGGAGCTTACTGCATGAATTTGTGGTTGTGTCAAAAATTCTCATAACATTTAAGCAGTGTTTAGAAGTTCACTTGTTTTGCCATAGTCTCTAGAATATGGGTCAAGAGCTAGAAATGGGATTAGTGTAGACAAACCTTTGTTGCTTGGTATGAATACAGTGGCCAGATGTTTCAACAGATGCAGTGGAATATCCAAGTCTGGTATGAGTTGTGGCTTGTCTCAACCAAAGAGATATTGTTAAGCTATTGTTACACATACAAACTGGGTTCCACAAGAGGATATTGGGCTAAAATGTGGAGGAAGTCCAGTTACTCAGATAAAGCCAAAGTAAATTATAGTGTTCGACAGCACTGAAAGAAAGACCTAACCAAGGAGCAATTGCACTGGTACTGGGATCAGTCTTAGCATATAGTGCCTGTTAGTTATTACTTCTGGGGATAAATCACTTGTAGGAAGATAAAGGTTTGAGCTTTTCTGATGACACCTGTATGGTCTTTCAGGTTTAACTCATGCATTGTCTGACAGGGGTCTGCTGTGAACATTGCAGTCACTTCTTGGATTTTGTTGACATCTTTGCATTCCAAAATTTGGAAACTTCTTTGTAATTGTTCCTTGGTTGGGTCTTTCTTTCAGTGCTGCTGAACACTATAATGAACTTTAAATTTATCTGAGCGATCGGACTTCCTCCACATTTTAGCCCAATATCCTCTTGTGGAACCCAGTTTGTATGTGTAACAAAAGCTGAAAATTATCTCTTTGGCTGAGGTAAGCCACATCTCATACAAGACTTGGATATTCCACTGAAACTATTGAAATATTTGGCCACTGTGAAAAAATACTCTCCTGAACTCTTGTCTTCACTTTCTACATCTTACTTCAATTTTATGCCCCTGATTATTAACTAAATTATTAATTCCCATTATTAATGGAAAAATTGGTTTTCTTTCTACCCTACCATATTATCAGGTTCCTTCCCAAACTGTGCTCCACCAAGGAAAATAAGCCAAACATATCCAATCTTTCTTCATATTGCAACTGCCCCCAGCCCAGGCAGTATCTTCGTAAATCTCCTTTGCACCCTCTCTTCCTGTAACACACGGTGATCTGTACCACATGCAGTAATCCAATTGTGGCCTAACCAGTACATTTCCAGCATTACCTCCTTGCTCTTGTATTCTATCACTTGCCTAATGAGGGAAGGCATCCAATATGTCTTTTTGACCACCCTATCCATCTGCAAGCATCTGTCGGTATGCACACCAAGCTCCCTCTAATCTTCAATGCAGTCTAGGCTCATATTGTTATGGACCAGGCCAGACCACCTCAAAACATTTCGAGAAAGTAGCCCAGACCTAACTTTGTTAGTTGTTTTAAGCAGGTGTAGAGTGGATATTCCAGGAGTGATGCAGCTGGTCAAACCATTTAGTTTTAAACAAAACAGAATTTAGTTACAAGATTACCAAATGAAACGTAAACAAAATAGAACAGAATACTAAATTAACCTATCAGAAAATCCAACAGATTAACCCAACTTAATGATGCTGCTCTAAACACTTGCAACAATCCTCATAAACACCCCTTGGGACAAAAGGTAAAATCAAACCCAGGGTCTTATGGGAGAGATGTCAGAGAGAGAGGGAGTGTTAGCATGGACATGCTTCTTTGGGTCCAGCAGCTTCACAGCTGCCTTCCTGCTTTCAGTGAACAGCCAGCCTGCCAAAACCAAATCAAACCGAACTGGGAGCTGAGCTGGGAGAACTCGCCACTCCCCTTTCATTGTATATGTGTTTTTTTTTAACTTGAAAGCCTTTTTCCTGAGGCAGTATCTGTTAGCTATCACCAAATTGGTCCTAAAACCCACCCAAGCCAGACATTTCAGATTCACTGCTTTTACGACCTCTCTGAAAAAAAAACGAAGGACAACATAACCTTATTAAAGGAGCAGCGTCATCGCAATACCATTCTTAGTGTAATCTCTTGCTTTATTAGACTTTTCCAAGTGCATTACCTCACACTTTTCTGGATTGAATTGCATCTGCCACTGCTATGCCTGCACCATAGATCTCTTCTGGAATTTATACCTATCCTCCTTACTCCTTCCTACTGTGCGGTTTCTTATTCATACCTCCTACGTTTAACTCCAAATCATTAATGTCCAGAGGACCCTCGATTATTGAGCAAGGAGTATTTTGTTCAGATAATCGAATGCCGGATATCACATTTTAGCCAAGCATCGGAATGTTGCGATCTTGTCTGAATAATTCAAAATTTGGATAACCAAATCCCGAGGTTCCTCTGTGCACCACAACTGAGCCCTGTGGTAGCCCTCCAGAAATAGATTTAAAGTCATATAAACAATTTTGGAACTAGTGAACAACCTTGTCTTGGATCCCATGGGCTCTTACTTTCTTGGCCATTCTGCCATGAAGTACCTCTATGCTACTTTCTCCCCACCCCCATCCTCCTCTCATTTATCTCTCCAACTTTCAGGCTCTCTGCCTGTCTTCCTGATGAAGGGCTTTTGCCCGAAACGTCGATTTTACTGCTGCTCGGATGCTGCCTGAACTGCTGTGCTTTTCCAGCACCACTAATCCAGTATCTTATCAAAAGCCTTGCTAAACTCAGTGTAGACCACATCAAATGCATCTCCTTCATCAATACTGTTAGTACCTCCTCAAAAGATTTGATCAAATTTTCCAAACAAGATCTTCCCTTAACAAATCAATCTGTCACTATTAAATCGAGATTTCGGCGAAGAGGTAACACCTATTCCGACATGTCCGACGAACCTATCCCAAAGGTCACTGCATCAGAGGTCAGATCAGTTTTCCTTTGTGCGAATCCAAGGAAAACGATGGGATCAGACGAAGTACCAGGCCGTGCACTCAGAGCATGCGCAGATCAACTGGCAAAGGTCTTCTCAGACTTCTTTGACCTCTCCCTGCAGCAGGCCACCATCCCTGTTTTGAAAGGCTGGTCATGGCATTAATCAATTCCAGCCTCCCCACTACTCTTGACCCACTCCAATTTGCCTATCAGACCAACAGATCCGTGTTAGATGCCATATCACTTGCCCTTCACTCTTCCCGAGAACATCTTGACACCAAGTACAGCTACATAAGAATGCTACTCATTGACTACAGTTCAGCCTTCAACACTATTATCCCCTCGAGACCGATTACTAAACTTAGTGATCTCCAACTAAGCCCCACTCTCTGCAACTGAATCATCAGTTTCCTAACCTACAGGCCACAATCAGTGAAGATTGGGGACAATATTTCATCCACACTAAGACTCAACACTGGAGCCCCCTAGGGATGTGTACTCAGCCCCCTGCTATACTCAATGTATACCCATGACTGCGTCACCAAATACCAGACTAATGCTATTTACAAGTTCGCTGACGACGTCATATTAGACGATCAAATCTCAGATGGCAATGAAACAGACTACAGACGGGAGGTAGAAGATCTAGAAAAATGGTGCACTGAGGACAACCTAGCTCTCAATGCCAGGAAAACCAAGGAACTCATTATGCACTTTCGACGGGATGTTACTCATGCCCCCCGTACACATTAACAGAGGTGGAACGAGTGGACA
Organism: Chiloscyllium plagiosum; assembly: GCF_037043375.1. Taxonomy (NCBI): domain Eukaryota; kingdom Metazoa; phylum Chordata; class Chondrichthyes; order Orectolobiformes; family Hemiscylliidae; genus Chiloscyllium; species Chiloscyllium plagiosum. The sequence continues at coordinate 102,023,494 of NW_028270142.1, read as the reverse complement.
GTGTCAAGTTCCTGGGAGTGGTCATCAACATCAAGCTTTCTTGGACTCTTCATGTGGATGCAGTGGTTACAAAAGCCCAAAAACATCTCTTCTTCCTCAGGCAGCTGAGAAAATTTGGCATGATGGTGAATACCCTTGCCAACTTTTATAGACGCGCCTTCGAGAGCATTCTGTCTGGATGTATCACTACCTGGTGTGGCAACTGTACCATTCAAGATCGGTGACAGTTACAGAGAGTGGTGAACTTGTCCCGGACAATCACAAAGGCCAACCTCACATCTGTAGAATCCATCTACCAGGCCCACTGTCAAGGAACAGCTAACAGCATTCTCAAAGATCCATCCCACCCTGGCAATGTTTTTCTCCCACCTCTACCATCAGGGAGAAGGTACAGAAGCCATGCACCAGCCAGTTTCGAAACAGTTTCTACCCTACTATTGTTAGAATACTGAATGGACTCACAAACTCTTAGAGAGTCAAAAACATGTACCCGTGTTTTTGTTTTGCTGCTGTTTACCTATTATTTACTTATCTATGCTATTTAACTCTGCGATCTGCCTGTATTGCTCACAAGACAAAGCTTTTCATTGTGCCTCGGTACACGTGACAGTAAATTCAATTCAATTCAATTCACTTTCATTCTATATTTTGAATTGCAAACAGAAAACGGACCAAAACATGTGAACTGGATAAAAATATTTAAAGGTTGTTCAATAAATTTGAAAAGTCAGTGAATAAAAAGGCCAAAAGTCAACATTTCGTTGAGGAAGACAAGGTGTTGCTGTGGTTACTTATGTCTGGGACACCTTTAAAAGCAAGGCACACTTGCCTTTAACAAATAAAAACAAAACTTTATGGTGTGGATTGAGTTGTGAGTCCCTTGACAAGTATGTAATGTTATCATTTTTATGATAGGAAAGAGGATCAAGCAAATATGTGCTTATAGGAGTGAAACAAGTAGGGAGTGACATGGAAATGCAGCACAATTAGAGAATGAATAAAGGTTGAACATTTGAATGTTGGCCCTCCAACAATTAGATTAGAAAATTCTGAGGTGCTTAAAGTGTTATATGTTTTATCTTTCAGAAAACAATTAAAGTGACTTATGAAGGCGAATACAGAATTATAAATTAATGTATGAGAATAGGTCAAGAAAAATGATTTTAGCTGTTCCTGAGGTTAATGTGGGAGATATATTACCTATAAAACAAAAACAGCAAGTGTTGGAGAAACAGAGAGAAACAGAATTAACATTTTGAGTCTGTTTCATTAACTCTGCTAATCTCTCTACAGATGCTACCAGATCTGTTGAATTTCTTCCTCACTTTCTGTTTTTATTTCAGATATTCAGTAGTATCTGCAGCACTTTGTTTTATTTGACATAAAACGCACATCACATTCCTGATGAAGGGCTTTTGCCCGAAACGTCGATTTCGAAGCTCCTTGGATGCTGCCTGAACTGCTGTGCTCTTCCAGCACCACTAATCCAGAATCTGGTTTCCAGCATCTGCAGTCATTGTTTTTACCTCGCACATAGGTTCAGTCCAGAGTAAGGAGAGAGGTTCAGTGTATGAAAAATGATAATATTATTAAACTGAGTTATAGTAGCTGAAGGTCACCAGTAGTAATGGCACCATTACTGGTTGGATCACAAAGATTGTTGCAAAATTAACACGGTAATTAAGGTAAACTTTTCTGAGATAGGATTATTACACTGAATGAATTAAACATGTGTGATGTGTCACAAAAATTGACTTGCAAGAAGAATATTGGCAAGTTTTGTTGACTAATAAGTGGTTAGCACTGCTGCCTCACAGCACCAGGGACCTGGGTTCGATTCCAACCTCGGACAATTATCTGTGTGGAACTTGCACATTCTCCCCGTGTCTGCGTGGTTTTCCTCCGGGTGCTCCAGTTTCCTCCCACAATCAGAAAGATGTGCAGGTCAGGTGAATTGGCCATGCTAAATTGCCCGTAGTGTTAGATGCATTAGTCAGGGGTAAATGTTGGGGAATGGGTCTGGGTGGGTTACTGTTCGGAGGGGTGATGTGGACTTGTTGGGCCAAAAGGCCTGTTTCCATACTGTAGAGAATCTAATCTAATCAAATCTAATAGAGCAAGTGAAATATTAACTTTTTAGACCAGATAGATATTATCAATGTAAAGTTAGGTTATTTGGAATTAAATCAAATTAACAATATTTTAGCAATTAACCAATAAAGTCAGTGAAGGAATATATAACCATGTTGTTTACATTAGCAATTTGGCTGGTTTTAGCCAAATCTGGAAGGAACATTTAGATAATTTAACAAAACTTTAGATTGGCTACAACTATACAATTTGATTACAAATCTGGCTAAGAGTGAATCTGCCAAAGCAAAGGTAACTTATTTGGGCCACATTATGAGACAGTGTCAAATAATGCTGAGAGAAATAGGTTAACATGAATGGATTTTATTGCGAGTTTCTGCTGAATGTCAGCACTGTTCTGCAACCATGACATTTGAAAATAATTCATGTGCTTGGTACAGAACATGTTATAGCAGATGCTTTATTGACAGAACATGTGAAGGGACAGATGATGTAGTACCCATATTCTGGATTAGTGGTGCTGGAAGAGCACAGCAGTTCAGGCAACATCCGAGGAGCAGTAAAATCGACGTTTCGGGCAAAAGCCCTTCATCAGGAATAAAGGCAGAGAGCCTGAAGGGTAGAGAGATAAGCTAGAGGAGGGTGGAGGTGGGGAGAAATAGTACCCATGTCCTAATGTAAAATAAGGCTGCTGTGTAACTCACTGTATGTTTAATATTAAAAATCACACAACACCAGGTCATAGTCCAACAGTTTTAAAAGAAGAGTGAAATATAATAGAATTGAAAGCAAAAGTTTACACTGTGATGTAACTGAAATTCTACATTGAAAAATACCTTGATTTTTTGTTAAATCTCTCATCTGTTAGAATGATCATGTTAGTTTCACTTCTTTCACATGTAAATTACAAAACGTTTTTTAGAAGTTACATTCTCAAGTGAACTTTAACAATTGGTGTCAGCACAGACAATGTATTGGGTTAGTATTGTTAATACCCAATACATTGCCTGGGCTGACACCAATTGTTAAAGTTCACTTGGCAATGTAACTTGTAAAAAAGATTTGTAATTTACATGTGAAAGAAGTGAAACTAACATGGTCATTCTAACAGAGACTTAACAAACAATCAAAGTATTTTTGAATGTAGAATTTCAGTTACATCACACTGTAAACGTTTGCTATAAATTCTGTGTCTTACAACCTTATACTCCACAACCACCTGATGAAGGAGCAGTCCAACACCAGCATCTCCATTTATGTTTAATATCAACAAGTTGTGGGCAGCACGGTGGCACAATGGTTAGCACTGCTGCCTCGCAGCGCCAGAGACCCGGGTTCAATTCCCGCCTCAGGCGACTGACTGTGTGGAGTTTGCACGTTCTCCCCGTGTCTGCGTGGGTTTCCTCCGGGTGCTCCGGTTTCCTCCCACAGTCCAAAGATGTGCAGGTCAGGTGAAGTGCCATGCTAAATTGCCCGTAGTGTTAGGTAAGGGGTAAATGTAGGGGTATGGGTGGGTTACGCTTCGGCGGGTCGGTGTGGACTTGTTGGGCTGAAGGGCCTGTTTCCACACTGTAAAGTAATCTAATCTAATCTAATGTTTCTACTGTTAGTGAAACATATCAATGATGTTAAGATCATTTTTGATGGCTAATGAAAATTCCGCTCAAAGTCAACTTTTTCACTCTTCTTTGGGGACGATATGCTATGTCATGTTTATATTTAAGATCATTTGTTTTGGAGCTTGGATATTTGAATTTTGAAATTGTGGTGCATACATTTCTGTATGGCTGAAGGGGTTTAATGATTAATGTGGAAGCATTTCTGTAGCCTTGGTGATTTCATTTAAAACATGATTTGAAAGAAAGATTTCCTGGAGTGTAATGGGATTTTGATTACATTGGGAGAATTTTATGAGCAAAAAATGTAATAGTTGTGAATTCAGCTTCAGTTTAAAGGGTCAGGGATTTTTATTTTCTTTTGATCAGAGAAAACATCGATGGGTTAGTGGAAAAAATGATTTATTTTTGTTTTAGTTTGAATTTTACTACAAGAGTCATGGCTGAAGCTAAATGTGAGAAGCAGTTACGCCTAAGAAAGGGAAAAGATAGTTGTGAGTTATTAAAAATAGGATATCTGAGTGCGAGGAGTTTAGTAAAAGTTTCATACCAGAAGTGTTTGGTTAAAACCTTGAATGAGTTATTGAAAGCTGAGAAGATCTAAGCTCAATTGAATGAAGGATCCAGGAAGAAGCTATCAGATCCTCAAGACTAGAAATTACTTCCACAATTAAATTAAGCTCTATAAGGAGAAAATAATTCTCTCTGGCATGAGTTTAATAAAGGGCTGCTTTTGGGATGAATAGATTATATTCTTTAGCACTTGTTTTGAAATATTTAAAAGTATGGTCTGTGTAAATGGTTTGATTTATTCTCTTTTCTCTTCATTTTTTATTATAATATTTTAAACAGCTTTATTGTTAAATCCAAATCTGCAACATTGCCCATCTATGCTTCAGTGAGAGACTGCCTTATTTAAACATTTTAAAAATCTATTGATCCAGATTTCATCCTGGGTTCTGACTGATCCAATAATAACATTAGGTGAGATCATAACCACAAGCAGAATAATTGAGATGGAAATCACAGTTCTGGGTTATTTTGTTTACAGTGATATTTTTAAATGTAATTTATCTAAGTCTTTGCCACAAAAGACTAAGTATTTACCAGATGTCTACAATGGTCATTGAATGAGAGGGAAATAAGCTAGAATTGTTTTATTCAACACCTGTCCTTTCTGTTGCAATGAAGTGAAAACACTCAACAATTGTGGCATTAATTCACTAAATGCTGAATATTTCTTCTGATTTAAAGCTGATGGATTGGGAGGATTTAATAAAGAAGGAAAGAGATTTTAGACACCATTTTCGTAAAAGACAAGTAATGACCATTTGGAAATGTAAATCTAGAAAAATAATAGTGAATATATGATCAAGCTGACGACATTTGCATTATACAGTGTAGATAATCCAATTACACATTTATGACTGATTTGCAAAATTGTATAAAATAGATGTCAGCTTAAAGTTCAAAAAGGCTAATTAATTCCTTATCATTGCACCAATTTGCAAGTTTTCCTTTGTTAGAATGTCTGCATTAATAACACCTACATTAATACCTCCATGCACACCTCAGTATGGCAGCTAAATCATTTGGATGTAATATTAAACTCTATATAATATATATATTTCTATACACTGAACAGCATATGAACAACAAAGTATATTTTCATTTTAAACTAAGATATTTAAACGGTGAACATTTAGCTCTTTAGGAGTGTTACTGAACAAGTGTTTATAGACACATTAAAGTTCTGCAACGACATAACATTTGTGTGATACATGTAAAACGTTTCATGCTCCTAGAAATTTATGGAAAGGATTGTTGGTTAAATAATAAAATGAGCCATTCGTTATTTTTAATCAAGCCTCTAGCTTGGTTATTACAATTGAAGTCATAAAGATAAATGTGAGAGTGTGGAAGGCTAAACCAACATAAGAAAGGCTGTACTGCAGCTGGATGTTATGAGAGATCTGGTTTGCATTAATGGGCTCTAGCATTCATTTCCTGAATAAAATAGAAATATTGTTACTGAAACACTAAATGTTGAATGTTCATAAAGGAAATGGGTTTGTAGAATAATTCAGTATATTATTGGTGCTTTTCTTGAAAGTTCCATAGAATTATTGCAAACATAACTAATTGCATAAAGATGACACTTTTGTGTAATAATCAACAAATTTAACTACTTGGTGAGTTATACTATTGTGAGAATTATTCAGGAGACAGAAGACATTTTGGCTTCTGGATTTATTGTACAAGCATTGTTCCATGCCAAAAGAAAAATATTTTCATGTGAATGACCATTAGGCTGCAGCTAACATTTGTCTTATTAATCCTTTCGCCATCATAACTACTATGTGCTTCAAGTTATTTATCAGTTAACAAAACACCAAGGAACTTAAATCTGCAAGTAATGTTATATTTAGTAAAGCACACATGGACATACCTGTCTATGAGATTTTAGAGTGGGAATTAATACAGCTATGTAACTGTGCTAACAAGTTAGTAATCTGATGAATGTAATTAATTATAAATCATGCAAGTGTTAGCTTTTGATCACAACCTTGAAGCCATTCTCTGCTATTACTTGTAATATTTAGATTAAGAACAATCTTAGCCTCTCCAAGCAACACAACTCTCACCTCTCACCAAACGACATCACCATTCTGACAATACTGCTGGGTCAGTATCGCAGAATGTCCTTCCTGAAACACTGTGAATGTACATAGCTCACAAAAGCTGCAACGGTCCAAGAAGTAAACTCACCATCTTTTAATTAGGGGTGGGCAATAAATCTTGCCTTAGCTCATATCCCAAGCATGAATAAAAGGATCTGTACTTGTCTAGGACTTTACACATACTATTATCTGAAGAGCAGGAGGGCTCTTGCCTGAAATTCCTGATGAAGGGATCTTGCCCGAAACGTCAATTCTCCTGCTCTTCAGAGGCTTTCTGACCTACTGTGCTTTTCCAGCACCACATTCTCAGCTCTAATCTCCAGCATCTGCAGTCCTCACTTTCTCCCTGTAGCCAGATGTGCCCAGTCATCCACCGTGTTCAGGTTCCACCTCTATTTTGTTTGTGATGGTACATTCTGTGTTAGTATCTGAGTTGCTAAGTGCAAGTGTCAGATCAAGGTCATAGTGCTTTGTCCTTAGATGTCTCTGCAAAATTTCACCCTTCCCCTTGAGCTTTCAGTGGCTGATCAAACGTGTATTCCTAGGAGATGAAAATCAGGATGGAGGGTTAGGGTTAAGGAGAAAGCTGAAGTTGGTTTGTGGAAAGCAGCAGTTAATGGTTATACATCTGCAGCATGGACTTCATGACAGAAAACAGTGGAATGAGGGTATGAGGTAAGTCCATACGGAAAGAATTAATGATCATCCTAACCATTCTTGGTGATGCTAGACACAACAGAATCCTGAGCTGGTTTCTTCCAGTGGTCTTAGATGGCGCTGGCATGTCTGTCTCCTTCCAGTCTTGTTCTGCTGCTCAGAGTTGTGAGGCACCTGCAAGAAAGAAGGTGTTTGTAACTGAATAGCTAGAGGTAGGTGAAAGCTCTGAGAGGTGATTGTGAGGCTGGCATCATTGTTGAGTGTGTGCAACATCTGAATTTGCACACGGTTGAACATCTGAATTTAGGACTTAGTTCTGATAACGAGGGGCCAGTTGTTGGGGTATTAGTATGTTGAGTAGTGTGGGAAGTTGGTGATGCAGTCAATAAGTGTCATTTGTAGATACACTCACCCTGCTTTGACCATCCACACTAGGCAATTGAACTTCTTTCAGAACTGCAACAGATTATGAGCTTGATGAGCTTGGTTCTCAGCTAAACTCTGAGAATTGACCTCCCTGTCAACCCAGCAACATTTCCTTCTGAAGATGTTCTTTTTGAGAGTTCTTAACTTAGTCAGAGCCAGCCCAAGTTGGTGTTTCTATTTTTATGATTTTCCTCTTCAGTGAACTGGGGGCAGAATTGTACGACGCGTCAGATTCTCTCTCCACGCTGAGGTTTTGGGAGGAGTCCATCAAAGGAGGAATGGCCAATCCACATTTAACAGCAAATGGGTCATACAGTCATAGAGATGTACAGCACAGAAACAGACCCTTCAGTCCAACTCATCCATACCAACCAGATATCCTAACCTAATCTAGTCCCATTTTCCAGCACTTGGCCACATCCCTCTGAACACTTCCTATTCATATACGCATTTAGATGCCTTTTAAATGTTGTAACTGTACCAGCTTCCAACACTTCCTCCGGCAGTTCATTCCATACATGCACCATCCTTTGCATGAAAAGGTTGCCCCTTAGGTCCCTTTGAAATCTTGCCTCACTTGCCCTAAACCTATGCCATCTAGTTCTGGACTTCACCACCCCAGGCAATAACCTTGTCTATTTATCCCATCTATGCCCCTCGTGATCTTATAAACCCTTATAAGGTCCCACTCAGCCTTCGAAGCTCCAGGGAAAACAGCCCCAGACTATTCAGCCTCTCCCCGAAGCTCAACGCCTCCAATCCTGGTAACTAAAGGACTGGAGATGGAGCATTTCAGGATCAGGAATTCTGACTACAAAGAACTGAAGTTAGTCTGAGCCTGGCTGATCTCCAGCACTTCAGGTACGTGGTACTGGATTATTTACTAATATTTGATGGACTCACTGGGCACTAGCTGCAAAGCCCAGAAGTTGGAGTTAAGAGAGAACGAGGTGGAGTAGGAGACTGAAGCTTGAGAGGCCTTGGGGAAAATGTTAAAGACGGTCTCCCTTTGCTTGTCCTGTGCTAACACATGACAGACTACCAGGCTGGCAACTGGAGGGAATGCATCTTTCGTGGCAGTGAGTTGATGCCCTTAAATGTGCATGTATTGCCCACTTGAGTGCCTTAATTGCCTCATTGACTGTCAGGCCACCCATCTCTACTTGTCAAACTGATGGTGGGAAGGGTTAGGCAGGAAGGCAGTGGTGAGGCCACTGGCTGGATTTCTCAAGCCTCCTGCTTAAATGTTGGCATGGAAGCATCAAATCCAACTCAGTATGTCCCCAGATAATAAAGACATGGTTTTGTCTCTTGAGGTATTAGCAGCAACCCAAACAAGGGCTTGGGCTTTCCAACACTCTGTAGGTGCTAGTGGAAGGGCAGCACCAGACAAAATGAACACAGGCATGAAAGCTCACCCTCAGAAGACTAGAAATAAAGTTTTCTGTTGCTTCTTATTTCAGTGTTGGAGGAGTAGGGAAAGCAAGCATATGGATCCAAACAATGATAGTGTTGGCAGGAAAACCAACATTTCATTTTATAGACATCTTTTTATTGAAGGCAAAATTTCCCATTTGACAGTTTGACTGAAAGAGTATATATTTAGGAGGGATGCTAAAGGGATTTGGTCATCAAAAGGATGATTCCCACTCAATGTTTAAGAGGTTCATGAAACTCAAGGGTATTTTTTTATCATTGCGGCATGAATATCTGTAAATAACTACAATGCTGCTCTCTCAAATGTTGGTTTTCCTGCCAACACTATCATTGTTTGGATCCATATGCTTGCTTTCCCTACTCCTCCAACACTGAAATAAGAAGCAACAGAGAGAGATAACATGTGGCTTAACCTGTGAGCCAACACACCTGAGACAAAGGGAAAGGTTGAGAAAGAGAGTTATTGATGGTAACCTCAGTCAGTGCAGGAATTGAGTACTGTTGACTGTTGGCATCACTCTGTATTCCAAAACAACCGTCTAATCAACTGACTTAACTGACCCCCACAAAGTGAAGCAATTGCTCTTTATCTCTGCACTTAGTGATCAGTCCCTAATCCTGATACCATGTCTTTGTGTTTTAGATTCCCTAAAAATCAGAAACAATTTCCCAGCTGGGTCAAGCCTCTTCAGAATAGCATAACATCACAATCTTTCTTTCTTCAAAAATCAAGAGAGGATAGGCTCACTTTACCAAACCAATTTATACAATAACATTCAACGGAAATAATGCAAACAGAAAAAAGTCAGTATTGTTTCATCCATAGCAAACTATAACTAATTTAAGGATTTTTAAAGGCAAGAGCCTTCTTGTTCAGCATTGCAATGTTAGTGCCCCTGCTGGAACTGGTAAGGACATGCAGGATGGTCCTCTTCCTTTCAGCTGCCACAGGAGTCCACAAATAATTTCAATAGCAATTCCATAAGGAAAGGGTTACTGTAGTAAATGAAGAAAGCATCAGCCTGAGAACACAGGCTCAGTAGCCTAAGAGATTCAACAATCTGGTCAGGATAGTACTGGAATCTGAATCAGTAGCTCTTACAACTTTGATTAAAGTTCAGGTAAGTCCTGCACTGGCTATGAACACCAGTCTCCACAGGATTTGAACAGTTGGTGGAATATATTGATATGGGTATCCAAAGGATATTTGAGCTACAACAGTGTGACCTCCTGTTGTACGCTTGGAGTGATCGGTTATAAGCCCATGAAATGAGCACATATTGTCCTCTCTCAAAATAATAGGACCAACACCATGCACAAATTGAAGGTGCAAGAAAGTCAGCTATTCCCAATGAACAGCAACTTTATGGGAGACTTAACAGCCCAGGATGCTATTTGTTTCAGTTGCATGTATAACACAGCAATATGTTCAACCTTACTAACTGAACATGGGATGCCTGTGTATAATGTGTATACCTCATGATAGAGATCATAAGGCCAAGGCAAACAAGGCAGGACATTTGGATATGATTGCATTTCAATCCAAATATCCCCTTTTTCCACAAAAAGAACTTGCTTTGCCATGTACTTATTGAATTACCAAGTTATCAAATTTATATGACCATTCTCATGTATTCATGTCTAATATTTATTCCAACTCGGCTCATTTTTATCAGCTTATTTATACACATATTACGTGATTTTTCAAGTATTTGAGTCGCCTGATGGTACAAATAAAGGTAGTTGGCTTTTTTGGCTCCATTGTTTGTTGGTTGGGATGATATACTGTCTGGTTCAGTTTCAAAATCTTCTCAGCTGATTATGCTGATTTATATGGTTACCTTTGAAACACCTTGCCTTATTTGCATTAGCTGTGCCTAATGAGATACTTTTTCATTTTGTGACTTCTGCAGTTATTCAGCATTGTGTGTCAACACAGACATTGCCTTCACCAGTTGATTGATTTTAGTGAATACTGCTTCTATATGATTGTACAATACCACTGCACATTCTAGACACTGAGGTAGAGTCATGGATCACACTCTATCTGTGGGGCGTGGATGTTTGTGAATGAGGTGCCAATCAAGTAGGCTGTTTTGTCCTGGATGGTTTCAAGCTTTATGAGTGTTGTTGGAGCTGCACCCATCCAAGCAATTGGGGAGGATTCCATCACACTCCTGACTTGTGCCTTGTAGATGGTGGACAGGTTTTGGAGATCAGAGGTGAGTTACTCACTACAGTGTTCCTAGCTTCTGACCTGTTCTTGTATGCATCCATATAGCTAGACTTGTTTCTGGTCAATGGTAACTCACATAATGTTGACAGTGGGGGATTCAGGGATGGCAACACCATTGAATGTCATGGGGTTATGATTAAATTGTCTCTATACCTTTCTCCTAATATCTTAAAACTATGACCACTCATACCAGTCAATCCTGCCCTGGGGAAAATCTACATGATGTAGAGGAATTGTTTTATTCCTTATCCACACTCACAGGCACTCCAAAATCTAAGGGAGGCAGAATGGGAGAGGAGTCAGATTCTAAATGATTAGTTTTGATAAATTCAGAGATATTATAACAAGTATTTCACATGAGTGACAACTTCCCAGAGATCTATATCTAATAATAGTTTTCCTCATCGAGCTGGGCCATTAATTTTCCTTCCTGCAAGTAAAGTGTGGGCTTCTGGTGGAGCAGGCTGCCAACTCATTCTGAAGACCTGTTTCCCTCTGGAGGTCAAACATCAACTGAAATGGAATCCCAGAATTATACATGTAAGCAATTCAACAAGATCTCAGTCATGTGACAAAGATAGAATTTCATATGCTAAAGGCCCATCTCAGTAGAAGCTCATTTATAACAGTGCACCTTTACCTTCTCTATTAGATTTGCCACTGTAAGGTGAAACGGGACTGAAAATACACTAGTGCTGATTTTAACCTCATGGTTTTTGAAATTTCCCTGTGTCCAGAGCGTGCTGGAGGTAAACAACTCATCTCCAAGCCCCTTTGTATCAATGAATGGCATACAAAAGCTCCTGGAAATAGGATCAGTGTCACACAATTTATGAGTCCAGCAAGGTTGTCCATTTTTAAAAGAAACATAATTTAAATATGAACATAAAGAAGAAAATAAAGTTTTTTGGGGGATTTCTCGCCAGCCCTCCCTAGCTGTGAGATGAAATTCTGTGAAAATGTTTACTGCAGAACGTTATGGATGTTCTATCACTAAGAATGGGATCGTCAAGTATTTGGTCTTAACTCCTCTGCCATTTCTTGCTTCTCCATTGTTATTTCAACAATTTCATTTGCTTAAGTGACTGTGTTTACTTTGTCCTCTCTCTTCCATTGTATCTATTTAAAGAAGCTCTTACTATCCATTTTTTAATATTACTTGATAATTTTTTCTCAAAGATTATTTTCTTCCTCTTTATTTTATCTCCCATCTTTTATTTTGAAACTTTCCTAATCGGTCTGACTTATTTTGGCTACTTTGTATGGTTTTTTTTCTTTCAGGTTGATTCTACCCTTAAATTCCTTAATTAACCAAAGTTGGTTTATCCCTGTCTAGAATCCTGCTTCCTTATTGGAATATATCTTCATTGTGAGTCATGAACTATTTCCTTAAGTGTCGACTATTGCTCATCAAGTGTTTTTTTTCTGCTAAACTCCTTTCCAGGCCACTTCAACTAACTTTACTCTCATTCTATTGTAATTACCCTTATTTAAGTTTAGCATGGTTGTTTCCAATGCAAGTTCCTTACTCTCAAATTGCATACTACATTCTAAGATGTTATGGTCAAGGTTTCCTATGGGAACTTTTACCCTGAGATCATTTATTAAGCCTGTGACTTTACACATTACCAAATCTAAATCTTGATCCCTGGTTGGATCCACAATATATGATTCTCAGAAACTGTCCCAAATACATTCAATAATTCTTCCTCATGAATACCTCTGCCAATTTGAATCTCCCAATCTATATGAAGATTAAAGACACCATGATTAATGTACTTTTTATATACCTCATTACCTCCTGGTCTATCCTTTGTACTATAGACTAACTACAGTTAGATGGACCTATGGGCTACGATGAGCAGTATCTTCATCCTCCTGTTATTTCTTAACTCCACCCATATAAGTAACAAGAGTAAAAATTGATCATTCAGACCCTCAGGCCTAGACTGCTATTCTGTATGTTCATGGTGGATCTGCCCTAGACCTCAAATTCTCTTTCATGTCACTTCCTTATAGCCCTCAACTCCTTAATATTTCAAAAATCTACTTTCTCTTGAAATATTTTCAGTGATGTAACTTTGATACATATCTGGGTAAAGAATTCCAGAAATTTACTACTCTCTGATAGAAGAAATTTCTTTCCACCTCAGTTTAAATAAGTGTTTGCTTCTTCTGTAACTATATCCCTACATCGAAGATTCCCTCACTAGAAGAAACATCTTCTCAGCATCTACCTTATCAAGCCCCCCTCAGAATCTTGCATGTTTCAATAAGATCACCTCTCATTCTTCTAAGCACGAATGAATAAAGGCACAACTTGTTTAGCTTATTCAATAAGTCAACCCTTCTTCCCAGGAATCAGACACGTGGATCTCTTTCAAACTGCCTCCAATGACAATATATCCCCTTTGTAAATACGGGAACCAAACTACACACAGTACTCCAGGTGCGACTTCACCAAAACGAAGTGCAATTTTAACAGGACCTTTCTATTTTTAAATTACAACTCCAGTTGGCTTCAAAACTAAATACCAAATCTGGTTAATGTACTGTTATAATCAATAGAACCTATAGTTGTTATTGTTATTAATCATCTGAAACTAAAATGAGATACAGATACTTTTGATTATATTCTAAAAATATTTCAAGTTAAGAACAAATAAAATCCTTAAGTAGGCAATATTTAGCAGAAGAGTTCAACTTCCTGGAGATTCTGTCAACAATTTTGTTAATCACCTCTACAGACCAATTGAAACCCGTGACTACAGAACCTTGCAATCAGAATTCATATGAGAAAGAGTTGTTGTGGGATTTTTGAGATTCCTTTATGAGATCTTTTACAGTCCAAAGGAGACTTAACTTTGGAAAAAGCTATCTGAATCATTTTGGAAAAAGAGACCAAGAAAAGTCATAAGCAATAAAAACAGAAAATGCTGGAGAAACTCTGTAGGTCTTGCAGCATCTGTGGAGGGCGAAAGAGTTAATATTTCATGACTAATATGACTCTTCTTTAGAACTAGGAGAAAGTGAGGACTGGAGATGCTGGAGATCAGAATCGAAACGTGTGGTGCTGGAAAAGTACAGCCGGTCAGGCAGCACCCGAGGAGCAGGAGTGTTTCTATGTTCTTCTGATACTCGGATGCTGCCTGACTGTTGTACTTTTCCAGTACCATCTCCAGCATCTGCAATCCTCACTCTTCTTCAGAACTCCCAGCTTCATGGGAACATTGCCTCTGGAGCTCAGCAATGGCTTTAAACCTTGCTGTTCCTACTCAGAGGCTTGAGTCACCAGTGAGGATCTCTGAGAGAATAATTTTCTTTCCATCACAGTTTAAATGAATGTTTCCTTGTTCTTTAATATGTTCCCAATAAGTTCAAAATTCCCTCACTAGAAGAAACATCTTCTCAACATCTACCCTGTTAAGCCATCGCAGAATCTTGCATGTTTCAATAAGATCACCTCTGAGTCTTCTAAACTCTAATGAATAAAGACACAACCCATTTACCTGTCACAATAACTCATCCCCTTCAACCTGGGATTCAGCCAGATGAATGTCTTTTGAACTGCCTCCAATAATAATATATCTCTTTTTTAAAATTTGAATTTCCAAAAAAAATAAGTCTATCTGTTTAATGTGGTCATGGACTGTGAATTGTTTGGTGTGTCATAGGTCTTAGTTGCAGCCTGAAATGGGTTTAAGGTCTCATAAGGAAAATATAACAATTATCATAAACCTTTACAGTGACAGAGGATGAATGGCCAGCTATATGAGTTGGCAGAAGGTCTTATTGTAGGAAGCTGCATAACTCATAAGACAGCTTGTCTGAGAATCACAGACTCTTGACATATAGTGTATATAATGGCTATGATAGGTATGCTGGTGAGCAGTCCTGCTGTCATCAGTCTATCCCAGTTCCTTGAGGTTTCTCTGACTGCAATTGTTGCTTCTCTCAGTCACCTTTCTTCTCCTCCTCCTCTGCCCAAAGGTGAGTGTCCACAGTGAGTCTAGGGGGCAAAGGTTCCCAATTCCACCTTGATGTTACTGAAAATAACCCACCAACTATGTTTACATAGTACCTTTAACATATACAGTCCAATTTAAGAACATAAATCAAGCTTGTGAAGTTCATGAAATTGATGGTTTTCCTTGATTTGGAAGCAGGAATGATTTGCTAAGTTTCTCTCTGTAATTTTCAAGATGCCACCATACCGTTTCCATAAGTCAAAGCTAATTAAGATATATTCCTATTATTAACTAAATAAATTCAGTTAGAGATACATGCCAAAACATCAATTTTACAATTTTGGCTCATAAACCAATTGCAAGTTCATTGCATCTCTAAATTGAAAGAAATAGTATTCAGTTTCTGCTTAACATTCTGAGTCAAGCTACATGTTTTATTCCAAATACCGTTTTTTTTCAATTAATTCTATAAATTAACTGGTCACAGTGACATGAATTTTGATTATGTGCCATGTTCTGTATGTGTATTACTGAAGTGGCATCTCACTCTTTAGATGCCATAAATTGATGCTATTAATCCTGCTACTCCTTTGAAAAGTCAGTGCAGATATGTAATTAGTTGTTAAGCTGAACTTGTGGCTGTTGCTCCACATTATTTATTATAAAAAATCACTTTAGCCAAAGAAAAGTAAAACCACTTTATACCCATTAACAGCTGACCTCATGAGTTGCAGGGGAATACTGGGATTAATGCACATTTAAGAAGCTTCTGTTGTGCTTGACAATGCTCTGGTACAATCTTCTACATAGTGCTGGAAACTAATTGTTTTAAATAGATTGCTCTCTTTCCCTTTAAGCCTGAAATAATTAATGCACTCTTGTTCCTCAAAAATGCATTTTTAAAAAATAAATAGCATAGTAATTTCCTAGCGCTCAAATTGAACTGGTGACTCCTTACTTTGCTCAATGACAAATTTTCTTTGACAGCATTCCTGTGCAGCAGCTTGTGATGCTTCACAATATCGCTAACTTTATATAAATATATATTTCTGCTGCTGCTGTTTAAGCAAATTATTATCTTTTAGTCAACATCCAATTCTCTCATGCATTGCACTTTCCACTTCATTAGAAACAGAAACATATCCCCATTGTCAATGATAGGGGAGCCCAGCATATCTGAGCAAAAAAAACAAAGTTGAAATATTTGCCTCCATCTTCAGCCAGAAGTGCCAAATGCATGATCCACCTCAGACCCCTCCTGAGGTCCCCACCATCACCAATGCCAGTCTTCAATCCATTCTATTCACTCCACATGATATCAAGAAATGTCTATGAAAAGAATAGATACTGCAAAAGCTATAGGCCCCAACAACATTCCAGTAATAATACAGAATACTTGTGCTCTAGCCACAAGACAAGCTGTTCACATACAGTTACAACATTGGCATCAACCTCACAGCATAGAAATTGTCCTAGGTAAATTGTGTGCATAAAAAGCTGGAGAATCCAACATAATCAATTACAACCCTGTCAATTTAGTCTCAATCTTCAATGAAATGATAGAAGAGTTCATGAACAGTCATACGAAGTGGCACTGACACTCAGTTTGGATCAGTCAGGGTACTGAGCTCCTGACTCCATCACAGCTGTGATCTAAGCATGGACAAGAGCTGAACACCAGATTAAAATGACAGTGACATCAATGCAGCATTCAACAAAGAGTGGCGTCAAGAAGCCCTAGCAAAACTGGAATCAATGAGAATCATGAGAGGGACTATCTGCTGGCTGGAATTACATCTAATGCAAAGGAACCTGGTTCTGGTTTTTGAAGATCAATCATCTTAGTCCAGGACACTGCTACAGAAGAACACAGAATTATAGATTGTTATGGTCCAGAGGACAGCCATTCAGCCCATCAATTCCAAATAAACATCATGAAATTCTCTTGTCTTTTCCCCATATATTTGTACATTTGTTCTATTTAAGTAATCATCCAATTGTCTATTGAATGCCTCACTTGAACCTGCCACCACCACATTATGAGGAAGTGCATTCCAGCCGTGAATGACATGTTATATGAAAATGTTTTTTTCACCTTGGACTTGCTTCTTTTTCAAATCAGTTCCTTCTCATTTTTGATCCTTTTACAAGTGAGAACAGTTTCTCCCTGGCTACTCTATCCAGAAACCTCATGATTTTGAAAACATCTATCAGATCCTCTCTTAACAGTCTCCACTCCAAGGAGAACAGTCCTAACTTCTTCAACCTGGAAGCATGTTGTAGTGTAGCACCCAACATTGTAAACAATACTCCAACTGAGATCCAACTGTTTCTCAGACAAGTTCAACATCACTTCCTTGATCTTGTATTCCACATACTTTTAATATACTTTTAATATGCTTTATTAACTGTCCTACAATGATCTGTGTACATGTATACCCAGATCACTCTGCTTCTGCACACCCTTCGGAATTGTATCCTGTGCTTTATATTTTCTGTGCATTTTCATCCACTAAAATGCATCACCTCACATTTCTTTGCGCTGAGCTTCACCTGTCACTTATCTGCCCGCTCCACCAATATGCTTATGTCCTTTTAAAGTTTGACACTATCCTCCTCACAGTTATCAATTCTTCCAAATTTTAAAAACCCTCAAAACTTTTTAATTGTCTCCTGTATGTGAAGATCTAGATCATTAATACATTTCAGGAAAATCAAGCGTCCTAATACTGACCCCTGGGGAACTCCAGTATAAACCTTACTTTCAGCCTGAAAAATATCCATTGACCATTAGTCACTGTTTCTGAACACTCAGTCAATTTTGTAGCCATGTTGTTATTGCTCTTTTTATTCTGTAAGCTATAACTTTTTTCTTATTGGTCTTTGTGTGACACTGTATCAAAATCATCTGAGAGGCCATGTACAACATATCAAGAGCATTACCCTCATCAGCCCTTCCTGTTACTTCTTCAAGAAACTTCAACAAATTAGCCAAACATGATTTCCCCTTTATAGGTCCATGCTGGCTCTTACTAATCAACCCATCTTGTCCCACGTGACTTTTAATGCTATCCAGATTAATCAGTTCAGCAACCTACCCCACCACTGAAGTTAAACCGACTGGTCTCCAATTTCTGGGCCTATCTTTACAATCATGTTTGAGCAATGGAGTGACATTTGCAATTCTCCAGCCTTCTGGCATCCACCATAAGTCTAGGGAAGATGTAAAGATTATAGCTACTGCGACTGTAATTTCTACTTTGACTTCCTTCAATATCTCAAACAGTCCTTGTCAACTTTAAATACCAACAGTTTATCCAAGACTTCTTATTTATTAATTTTGAATCCTTCTAATGACAGAGGTTCCTCCTCTGACATCATGGCATCTACATGACATCTACAGATGCAAAGTATTCATCTAATGCAGTGTGGTACCTCCCTCCAGATGTGAATTAACCTTTTTATCCCTAATCAACTCTACTTCTATATTTAACCATATAAAAACAAAGAGCTATGGATACTGGAAATTTAAAATAAACATAGACAATGGTGGAGAAACTCAGCAGGTCTGGCATTTCTGTGGAGTCAGAAACAGTGTTAATGTCTTGAGTCCAATGTGACTCTTCTCGAGAACCCTCTTCTTTTAGTGTTGTTTTACTCTTTATACGTGTATACAGAGGAACCTCGATTATCCAAGTGAGATGGGCGGGCACTACTTGGTTCAGATAATTGATTATTCGGATAATTAATTTTACTTAAACAAGGGAAGCCATGTTGATCTAACACTATGCTCTACTAGACAATTTATTTAAATCTATAATTTTAATGTATTAAGCACAAGAGGACACAGATTTCACATGATGAACAAAATAAAGCAATGACAACACAAGTAAACTTTTTAAAACTGTAGCAGTAGTTAGCATTTGACAAGGAATGGTGAAGACAGCATTAAACAAGGTCCTGAACAACTTCTATTATCGCAAGAGCATTTGTCAGTTTCTGGAAACTTAGTCTCACGATAGAAAGACAGAAGCACAGCCTCGTGATGCACTTACGTTCTCAACCATTGTTTTCATGAATGGCCCAATAAAGTGACAGGTATATTGTCAAACACTTACTTTTGCAAAGGGCTGTGTAACAACCCTTATGGAAAAAATATCTAGCTGCTGATGCTTGGCTGCTTGTGTTTCTTTGTTTTTGCCAGCTTTTCATATGTTCTTCAGTACAGGTCATCTGAATACAGTTACCTCTTTGATGTAATGTTTTTGTGGGACCTTCAAATTTTCTTTAGATAATCGATATTCGAATAACCAAGGTCCCTCTGTAAAAGCTTTTGGGATTCCCTCTTGCTGGCTGCCAGTCTTTTCTCATATTCCTCTAGCATTCTTGATATCTCCCTCTAAACCATGTGTATTTCACTTCTCAATTATATTTCCTACATGACACCTTTGATAAAGTGTACGCTTTCTTCTTTACCTTAACTTCCTTCTCCTTTGTCATCCAAAGAGCTCTGGATTTTTTGGTCACACTTTTCCCTTTTGAGGGAATGTACCTTGACAATACTCAAAGCAACTCCTCTTTGCTGCTAACCTAATGTTCAGGTTCAACTTTTCCTCGTTAACTTTCATTCCATCAATGACACCCGAGCCAGTTCGTATACTTCTGAAGTTGGTTCTCCATCAATTGAGCTGGAAATGTGTTGCTGGAAAAGCGCAGCAGGTCAGGCAGCATCCAGGGAACAGGAGAATTGACGTTTCGGGCATAAGCCCTTCTTCATGAAGGGCTTCATTCCTGAAGAAGGGCTTATGCCCGAAACATCGATTCTCCTGTTCCCTGGATGCTGCCTGACCTGCTGCGCTTTTCCAGCAACACATTTCCAGCTCTGATCTCCAGCATCTGCAGACCTCACTTTCTCCTCTCCATCAATTGACTTTTCTTCTTCTGATTGACCATTGTAATTCTCCACTATCATCCTCAACCTTACAATACAATGATCACTATCTCATAAATTAGTCCCTCACTGATATCTCATCCACTTGTCCACCTCATTTCCAAGAACCAGATCCGGTACATCCTGAAAAATCTGTGGCTATTAAGTCACCTTCTGTTCCTGCAAAGCATGTCCACCACCTACAAGTCACGAGTCAGGAGTGTAAGTGAATACTCTCCATTTACCTAGATGAGAACTACTTCAAAAACAGTCAAGAAGCTTGAGATCATTCAGGACAAAGCATCCCATTTGACTGGCACCGTATATCATCTTTAACATTTATTCCCTTCAGCATTAATATATAGGCAGTGTGTACCATCTACAAGATGCACTGCAGTAACTGACCAAGAAACACATTCCAAACCTACGATCACTACCACTTTTAACGAGCGGGGCAGCGGATACATGCAAACACTTTCAGCATTGAATTCTCCTCACAGATAAACACTGTCCTAATTTGGAACTATATCCTCATTCCTTTACTCCTGCTGGTTCAAATTCCAAGGACCATAGCCATTCAAGAACATAGCTCACCATTTCCTTTTCCAGGGTGGTTAGGGATAGGCAATAAACATTTGCCTAGCCAGCAATGGCCACAACCTTTGAATGAATAATAAGAAAATGTGCACGCTATATGCAACTGTTTTTTAACCTCATTTGGTGGCATGTTTGATGGCTCATATTGTAACAGCTAGTTTCCTGATCAAGAGGCAGTTGAGGTGCTATATCCAGAAGAGAGATAACTTCACAAAATTTAAGGAAAATCATTTCATTTCTATCCATTCTTTTTAAGGACTTCCACTTAGATGCTCCATGTTTCAGAATGTTTCAAACAATCTGGATAATATAAGGTTATGACTTTGATTTAGAGAATGAAGTTCTTTTTAAGGTGTTGTTACTGGTGTCTTCAAGGTGGATTCCAGGCTCATTTTATGTTCACTTGGATTTCAAGCTGAACAAAATAAGACAGCAGTATTCAATATTTTTCAGAACTTAGTTGAGCTTGCATTTACCTTCTCAGGTAACATCCTTATTCCAGTCCTGAAAGGGATGCACATCGAAAGAGAATGTGGTCATCTATCTCCTAGCCCCACAAATATCGCTGATGTGCTGTTGGTTCCTGGTCTACCCTCTTCCCTAACCTTCTCCTCACTGAGATTAACTTCTCACCTGCTTCTTACAGTGAGTTTGTCTCAGTGCCTGAACTGGATGATTTCCTCATAACAGTTGTCTTGGATTGCCTGTTAAACACCAGCAATTAGCTACTGTGCATTGGTCAGACTCACCCACCAGGCTAGTTCTTACCTCTCACTTCTGTGAGCCAATTAGAATACCTACAGATAGCTCACTATGTCACCATATAAAATTGCTTCTATTTATTGGAATAAACACCTGTGTAAATGGTATTAACTACAGCAATAAATGCTGATAGGAAACGTATACTGCGAATGTAGGCAAAACTTAATTTCATAATTGTCTTTGTATTAATTTCCAGGGGTTGTTCTATGAGGAAGAGAATTCGGATGAAGGACCATATTGTGAGAATTAATGCAAATGATGTAACAGTAATTTCATAGTTCAGGCATGAAAGACGAACATATTTATTAATTGTGATTTTTCAGTGATAGCATTTTCAGAGCAGCATTTGTTTCTTTCACCCTACAAATGTTAGAAACTTGCATACACTTATAATGCCACTGCTAAGTTAATGCTCTAAAGGGTGGAGATTTTGCCAAGAAAAGCCGAACGATTTATATACCTACCACAAGGCATTTCTTTAGGCCAACAGCTGCGAGGTGGAAACTGCAGATATATAATAGTTATTTTGTTAAATAAAAATGAAGGAAATAAAACAGAACTAAAAATGTTATTAATACGTTCATTGCTGCTTAGTTTTTGCATAGTAAAACACATTTTGAAATTATAATAGACGATAACTATGTTGCCCTAATATGTACAATTATATATGTATGTGTTTGAGTTATATGTCATGAAATATAAATGGAGGTGTGATCAAATTAACACATTAAAATAATTTTTAAAAATGGATTTCCTTGGCATTATTTGTATACATACCACATAAGACTACATGGAATTTTGTTATTTAGAAAATACACATTTCTTGTGTTCATTTGGCATGATGCTCCTGAATTTTCCTCATGATTTTTTTGAGCCTTCTCATGATCCATCCAGCAAACACCCAATAGCTTTGTTTGTACCTTATAGAGTATGAACAAATGATGTAGCAACTGTGAGTCTCCTGGATTTATTGATATTATATTTTAATGGCCCGGCTAAATTAAGTCTTTAGATGGCCATTGCTGGCAGCATGATGTAGGTATTAACTGGTCACCATAAGATAGGTTTCTCCTTTAGCTTAGGATCTACAGGACTCGATTTATCTAGTATGGTACAGAAAAACTGCCAGGTAGTTCAGTGATAAAAGAGGCTTGTCTTAAAAAGTAGTTTAATGCTTGATAGCAATCATAAGGTGCATTGGTATGACAGACATTGTTACAACTTCCATTTGGGAGTCATACAGACATAGGTTGATTTAACTCAGCTAGCTGGATGGCTGGATGACAATACCAAGTGATATCAGCAGGTTGGGTTCAATTCTGCAATGGATGAGGTTACTATAAAGGATTCGCTTTCTGAATTTTTCCCCTCGCATTTCCTCAGGTTAAACCACCACCAGTTAGCTGTCTGTAATGAGGGAGCAGCCCTATGGTCTGGTAAAATTATATCAACTTTACTTTTTGCAGAATAGAAAAAAAGGCATTTCATCCATTACAACCACGTTGATCATGAAATATCCTCTAACTATTCTAATCCATTTTCCAGCCATCTGGCCCACAACCATCTGCACCTTGGCATCACAGAGAGATTTTGAATAACTGACCTCTCATCTTTAAGATTCTAAAATGTTCTGCCCTCCTTAACCCTAGTCCTTATGACATCATCAGATTGTGTGGAACCTAATGCAGTCTTCAGTATTAACCAGTTAAGAACTGTGACTTTATTGCACTCTGGATAACTTCAAAATGAAGGTTATGATTCGCAGCAGCAACTGACAGGCGGAAAAACATTTTTGTATGTGGACAAGCCCATGTAGCAATTCCTGCAGTTAGAAACTTTTCTTTCAAACATTTGTCCTGCAATTGTGTTTAACTTCAAGACCCATGCTTAACTCTGATTGTGTCTCACAGAGTCAGCCCACCCAAAAAAAATTCAGTGCTACCCTCTTCATCTGCAGTTAGCTGTTAATATTTGTGAATCAGAAACATAATTTAAAAATTTTTTTTTGTAGACCAGGAAGAGTGTAAGTGCCTAAATGGAGAATCTCTTCCTTCTCCCTTAATCGTGATCAGTCAGAGCCTATACACTGAAATAAGACCTAAGAGTTTAAATTTCTGTGGATCAAGTTGCAAGTTTATCTCTCGACATGCTTCTCCTCCACCCATCCGCACCTTAACGACTATACATAATGATCTCCCTGCAAGCTAAAATGACAGCCATAGCTATAACATTGGGCAATCCAGAGTCCAGTATAATTGGGGAATAGCTGCAAAGTAAAGCTTTCTTTACAATACCATGGCATTATCTATCTTTCAAACTCAGAAGAACACCAGTATGTCATTCCAGTTGAGCACACAAACTGATATATTACCTATCACAGATAGACAATGATTTGTAACTGAGGTATCAAGAGCTTTGCATTGTGAATTCATACCCAAAAGGAAATTAATTCATATCATCAGACCTCATTTCACATAAGGCTCTTATAACCACAAAGCAAAACATTCCTTTAAGCTATCAATGCAAGGATATACTGAATCTGGAAAATATTTACTCCATCACTATGAGAACAGGACTTGTTTTGAATCCATGTTTCAAAGCTGAAAAAGTAATATGCTTTAATCTTGCCTCCAAATTCCTGGCTTCACTATGTCAATATTGGTTGTTACCCAGACACACTTATTTCATTGTAATATTTTCAACTTAAATACATTGTATGAATTATTCCTGCATTCTTAGAGGTAAAAGTATTGGCATTATAATTTGACTATCAGCAATTTTTGCATTAAAAGGATTTTTTAACAATAAAATTTAAATTAGAAATCAACCCTGCCAGGCAACCAATTTTCTATTGGCATATAATAAGGTCTGATGATTGAGGCTGTATTCAATTTAAGGATTAAATTTGTATAAAAATGAAACAACATATCATGAAGGAAAACAACATGGTTGATGCTCACCGCTGTGGCATGGTGTTAACATGACAGTAACAGCTTCATAGTAGGGTTGATTGTTTTACATCATATTAACACTGATGGCACAAATTGCTCTAATTTGAAAGAAGCCCCCAAAACATTGGCCTGATTCAGGTGACTGCAATGTATCTGGTGATACTAAGAAAGAAAGTGAGGAGCTGTCTTGTGGTGCAGTGGTAGTATGCATATTTCTGGACCCAGAGGCCCAGGTTCAAGTCCCACCTGCTATAGAGGTGGGTAATAACATCTCAGAACAGATAGATTAGAAAAATAGGTTAAATAAAAAAAAAGTAGAGCTGGATTCTTTCTGAGTCAGAGGGGACTTTCTTCTGGGTAGGGAAAAGGTACAGCATGGAAAGAAGGAATCTGGTATTTGAGCTGAACTATAATTTTTTTAAAATAAGAAAACAAGTGAGGGGGCCCTCTTGTGGCACAGCAGTAGTGTCCCTATCACAGGACCGGGAGACCTGCATTCATTTCCCACCTGCTTTAGAGATGTATAAAAACATCTCTGAACAAGTTGCTTACGAAAATATAAATAAAAGAAATGAAGTGAGAGGCTTGTGTGATGCAGTGGTTGTGACCCACCTGCTCTAGAGTTGTATAATAAGATCTCTAAACCAGGTGATTAGAAAATATCTAGGAAAAAAGGTGAACACCGAGCAGAGCCAGTGTAAGGAAATGTCTATTATATCATCATAACACGTCATAATTAACATAAGATTAACTGTTTTACCCTTTTCTAAAATAAAGTGCAGTTGATGTGTTTGTTTTTATCTTCTTGATCTACATTTATAAATTAAGTTTAGTAGCTAGATTATGAAGTCTTTCTGATTGCTTTGCATGTTTTCATGCCAAGTTTGTGAGTGTTTGGTTTTGGCTCAGAACTCACAGAAAATCCTGTATCTTTTGTTTGGACGTCGGTTGTAATTGCTTTTTTTTTAATCTGTTTTTATTCTCTATGGTTTATAATCTCTGTGAGTTTATTAACAGCATTGTTTTCAATAAATTTTCCTGATTAATTATCTTTTCATAATGAACTTTCATGTTGTTTAAATCTTCCTCCCTCTAATGGTGCAATTCCTTTTTCTATCTGTGTAAGGTACACTGAAAGATTAGCATTACAAGTACTCTTGACCATTCACTATTTCATGCCAATTCTAATTCAAGCCCACAGTTTGAAACATCCGACTTTAGCTTCAAATGATGAATGTGTAGGCTCAACATTGGCTAAGCTACTCTTATATGCATCATACTCACTTTGTCGAACTAACACCATCACAAACTTAACGATTGTAAACAGTATTGGACTAGACTTAAAAAAGATCTAAGCTCCCTGGTTGGAGGATTTGAGCTATAGGGAAAGACTGAATAGGGTGGGGCTGTTTTCCCTGGAGCATCAAAAGCTGAGGAGTGATCTTATAGAGATTTATAAAATCGTGAGGTGCATGGATAGGGTAAATAGACAAGGCCTTTTCCCTGGAGTAGGGGAGTCCAATACTAGAGGGCGTAGGTTTAGGGTGAGAGGGGAAAGATATAAAAGGAACCTAAGGGCAACTTATTTGTACAGAGGGTCGTGCTTGCATGGAATGAGCTGCCAGAGGAAGTGGTGAAGACTGATACAATTATGGTATTTAAAAGGCATCTGGATGGGTAAATGAATAGGAATGGTTTAGAGGGATATGGGCAAAAGTGAGGACTGCAGATGCTGGAAATCAAACTCTAGGTTAGAGTGGTACTGGAAAAGCACAGCAGGTCAGGCATCATCCGAGGAGTAGGAAAATCGACGTTTCAGGCAAAAGCCCTTCATCAGGACTGAGGGATATGGGCCGGGTTCTGGCAAATGGGACTAGATTTAGGTTGGGATATCTGGTCGGTACGGACGAGTTGGACCAAAGTGTCTGTTTCTATGCTGTACATCTCTATGACTCTATGACTCAAATATATCTGTTGACTTTGATGCATTGACTATAGCCCCTATTTCATTAACTGTGTCCCTATTGTATTGATTTTAAGGTCAACGTACACCACTTCAGACTGCACAAAAGCAGACTAGCTCATTTGAACATTTTTTTAATGATCCATCAAGCAATTCATCTTCTCTGCTGCAGTCATGATCAATACATCATCTGTTGCTCAAGTAATAGGGTCTCATTGAAAAATACTATCCATTGTAACTTGGGAGCTACTTGTAGACAACATTATGACATATGGCCAGTTTTGTGGTTCACAAATGTACCTGCATTAATGTCCTTGAAGTGTTGCTGAGTTGTCCAACTTAATCAAATTTTTTGTTGTTTCAAGCTGTACAACATATTTCGAGTCTAATTATAGATTGTAAACTCAATGTTTGTCTACTAATGTCTACTTTTTAAATACTTCACCGAACTGGATTGTTAATTGAACTGCAGACTCAGTTAGAGCTATGCCACTGAATTTCCTCATGTGCCTGTGGAAGTGCATGCTGATGTTCTAATGAGTCACTGAAAAATCTGTGCAAAGGTCTGACATCTGGGTTACTGCTAGTGGTTTTTTTCTATCGTGCAGTTTTGCAAGTTGAGTAACTTCATTTGAATTAATTTGTCTAACAAGTCACAGACAATTCTATTTCATAACGTATGGTCTAAAGATATGCCAAAATGCAATGTAGTAATAAATACTTCAGCCCAGGACAATGTACTCAACAATTGCTTCACAACTTTCCTAACCTCTTGTTGCAGATGTGTAGCTTTTGACTATCTCTTGTGAGCTGATCTTAAATGCAACACAAAAGGAGGCCTTTTGGTCTTCCACTTCCGTGCTGACTCTCTGAAGAAGCAATTCACCTCATGCCACTTTTTCCTGCCTTTTCTTGGTAGCTCTGCATTTCTCTTTTCTTTTCAAATAAACATTTAATCTACTTTGGGAACTGTCAATTGAACTTGCCTCAATCACATCCTCAAGCAGTTCATTCCAGATCCTAAATACTCATTGCATGAAAAGCTTCTCTCCTTACATCACCGTTGCTTCTTCTGCTAAGCACCTCAGATCTCTGTTCATGGGTCCTTGATCCTTCCAACAATGAACAATTCTCTTCCATCTCTTCAGTTCAGATATCTCATGATTTTGAGTACTTCCAACAAATCTCCTCTAAAGCTTCTTTTTTTCCAAGGTGAACAGTCCCAATTTCAGAAAATCCCAGAATTGATATGGTGCAGAGAGGAGGTCATTTGGCCCAAGTGCCCCAGTTCTATTATTCCTATCTTTTCCTGATATCTCTGCACACCATTACTATCCAAATAATCACCCAATGTCCTCTTGAACACACCAATTTAACCTGCCTCCACCACAGTGAAGACAGTGTGTTTTATTCTTCTCCAATAATTCTATGTAATTGAAGTTTGTCATGTTGAGAATCACAATTGAATTTTATTTTCAATCTCTCTAAAGTCTTTATATTCTTCCTAAAAATGTAGTAGCTGGTACAGGAAGCAATATTCCATTTAGGGGCAAAATAATGTTTACAATATTGGAAGCAACATTTCAATCAATTCAAAACCATGGTTTCAATGCAGGTTCCACATAACTTCCATGCGTTTGTATTCAGTGTCCATACTGATAAAGCCTAAAATGCCATCTAATTTATTGACTGCTTTATCAACCTTTTTCTACCTTCAATGATTTATACAGAAAGAAGTCCCTCTGTTCTTTCAACACATTAGAATAGATTACGTACAGTGTGGAAACAGGCCCTTCGCCCAACAAGTCCACACCGACCCACTGAAGCGCACCCACCCAGATCCATTCACCTATGTTTACTCCTGCACCTAACACTATGGGCAAATTAGCATGGCCAATTCACCTGACCTGCACATCTTTGGATTGTTTCAGTTTGTCTCTCTCTATTCTTCCGACCAAACTGAATCAATTTACATTTAAGTATGAAGAGGGCATGGGGATGTAAGGGAACATAAAAAGTCTATGGGATGTGGAGGGTTGGTGGGATTATGGAGTATGTGTGGATCATGGAAGATAAGTTAGGAGATGGGGGGTTTATGGGTGATATAAAGGGGAATAGGCACTTAGATGATATGAGGAGGCATGGATGGGGGATGAGAAAGCATTGGGCACATGAGGGAACAGTGGAGTGGGCAGTGGTATAAGGAATGGCCATTTGCTGACATCCATCACCCAAATGAACTTCAATTTATCCAAAATTCTGTTGTCCATACCTTAACATGTACCAAGTCTTACTCCTATTACACCTTTGGTACATGCCAACCTTAGCTCCTGACTGCACAATACTTCATTTTTAACTGACTTTCAATTTTATATATCTTCAAGGCCTATCCTTCCTTATTTCTGTGCCTTCCTCTAGTCAACAACATCTACACTAGACTTTTCATTCATTCAGCTCTATCCTCGTATGAACCATCCCACTTGGTTCTCTCATTGGTAGCCATTATTAAAGTTCTTCATTTACTAATTTATGGGAGTTGGTTGTCATTGACTGGTTCAGTTTTTATTTCCTTCCCTTAACTCCCCGTGAGAAGTTAGTGGTGGGCCGTCTTCTTAAATGGTCCTGAACTGCAATTTGTTTACATGTTGTTACAACCATGTTGTGGGAGGGGAGAGCAGATAGTTCCAATGTTTTAACCCAGTGACAGTGAAGAAGCAGCAAAGAAGGTTGAAGTCAGGATAGTGTATAGCTTGGAGGGAAACTTGCAATTGGTAATATTCCAATGCATCTTCTAGTTGGTAGAAGTCATGGATTTGGAAGGTTTCAGATATTTAGCACCCATACTGTATGGTGACTCATCCTGCACTCCTCTCCTCATTTAATAACTTCATTAAAACTCACTTCTTTGACACCTCGGCAAAACTACTTCTATGGCTGACCATTCATTTTCTTCTCACACATTCATAGTACCTTAGGATGTTATTCTATGTTAAAGGCACTTTATAAATGCAAGTTGTTGACCTGCCAATATTCTAGTGAAGTCATAACATGCCTGGTTGGTGTGCATCATGGAAAGTTGAGGTTTCATCATGGCATTGATCCTGAACATGCAATGAGCTGCAATGTGCACAGAGCCAATAAAACTGTTTTGTTTTAAAATAGCAACCAAGGCTGTATTTATGTCTTCAGATTCCAATTCCCATATTAAAAGGAGTGATACAGTCCTCTCAGTGCCATATGTGTGCAGACAATTACACTCTTTACCTGGGGTTTTCACGAATCCAACAGCCCTGGCTGCAATACTGACTTTATCATCAGGAAACAAAATGATGCAGTGCGGTCTTGCAGAGATGGTATCGGTCTCGATTCTGCATTTGTGGGAGTATGACTGAGAGATCCCATACAGATTCTTGCACCCCCTCAACCTCCAATCTTGACTCCTCCAACTCTTTATGTCAGTAGTTTCCTTTGCATCTTTCAAAATGGTCAACAGACTGTCCTCCAGAATTTTACCTACTCCAGATCTCTGGCCCACCCGATGAATAGTGCTTGGATATTACTGACAAGACACTGACCACAGTGTTTACAGCTCCTTGACTGAAGATATGTGATTCCCCTGACTGCTTCTGGTAGCTGACAGGACTGACCATTTCCCAGACCCTGAACTCTAATTGTACATATGTCCAGACTGTGAGTGACCCAAGCAGACAACTGATAATGGGGACACCTCTGGGCTGGGTGCCGATTGTTTCCATGACAATACCAAGACCCTCTGACAGATAGAAGTACTTCTCTTGGCTGGACTGAAGAGCCAGCCACACCCACATGGCCATTTTTTTGAATAGTGTTTGAACATTGTGTTTGTCATGTAGACAGCTGGCACATGTTGTAGACTGAACTCTCA
Source organism: Chiloscyllium plagiosum (assembly GCF_037043375.1). Taxonomy (NCBI): domain Eukaryota; kingdom Metazoa; phylum Chordata; class Chondrichthyes; order Orectolobiformes; family Hemiscylliidae; genus Chiloscyllium; species Chiloscyllium plagiosum. The sequence continues at coordinate 101,993,275 of NW_028270142.1, read as the reverse complement.
GTGTTCTGCAAAAGCTAAACATACACCACTACCCACCCACCCCAGCTCCCATAAATAGATTCCTCCAGACAAGCAGCAGCTATGTGTAACTTTATGAAATAGCATGTTAATATGGCATTACTGATAACCTTTGGCTCTGGTTGAAGCAACACTTCAGTAACCAGTGAGACAAGGCATGGATGCTGTGAGCATGAATATAGGCACTAAGTAGGTGAGCACTAAGTGATCAAGTGAGCTTCCCTGAGGGGCGGTCTGTTCCAATCCGTGAGCTGGGTGCCCATCTCTGTGCATGAAGTGTCCTTTTGGTTGTTAGTTGCAAGTCCATCTCTCAAAGCAAAGTCTGTGCTTACGCAGCATCCTCCAAATGGATCAGAGAGGTGCCATGATGATCGTGAAGGGTTGGCAAATGTCAGATTCCAATATCTATGAATGGAGGATATGTATGGAGAATGCCTATGTATCATGCCTGAAGATGTCTTTTGGTGCTGAGCAACATGGAACAGCAAGACTTGCTTTTACTGCCATCATTGAGCTAAAGTCACCAGGTTCTAACTCCCATGTTGAAAACATCTAGTTTGTATGACATGCACAATAAGATTCAAAGGCTGGAAATTAATGAGGTAAGAAATTGAAGTGTTTAAAATCTGAAATCCCCCTTCATTAGCAACTCATTGTTGCCGAATGAGAAATTCACTCTCCGCTTAGGAAATGCATAAAAATCTCCCATTGTCAGAACAGACGTCACTGGACTTCTCATCTAATTTTGCCGGAATCCTATCATAGCTCTTTATACTTAAAAAATGGCTGTAAGTATAATGTCAGTAAGTTAAAAACAAATGCTATGTTAGATTGATTTGACTGACATGTCAAGTTTAGAATATAAGGTAACATCTAGACATGAAGGTTCAATAAAGCTTTTTGACATCATGTCCCAAAGGCTGTTATTATGCCATTATTATTATGGCTGAGTTTCAAAAGTGACAATTCACCAACAAAGGTTTCTGGCTTCACAGTGTGATTGACAACTCCAAAAGGCTATTAAAGGATTAGATGTTTTTGATGTGTAGATTCAATTAAATGCTTGTTTATTTTTATAAGTGATTAACTGAATGAGTTTTTTTTAATTGAATGCATTCTGTCAGAGAAATTTGCCCAATAGGTTAGAGATCACAAAACACCACTCAAAGTGAAATTGACAAAACAGTTTATTGCAAGGGATATGCTAGAAGAGAAATTGTTGTGGTTCTGTTCGCTGAGCTGGGAATTTGTGTTGCAGACGTTTCGTCCCCTGTCTAGGTGACATCCTCAGTGCTTGGGAGCCTCCTGTGAAGCGCTTCTGTGATGTTTCCTCCGGCATTTGTAGTGGTTTGAATTTGCCGCTTCCGGTTGTCAGTTCCAGCTGTCCGTTGCAGTGGCCGGTATATTGGGTCCAGGTTTGTTGATTGAATCTGTGGATGAGTGCCATGCCTCTAAGAATTCCCTGGCTGTTCTCTGTTTGGCTTGTCCTATAATAGTAGTGTTGTCCCAGTCAAACTCATGTTGCTTGATTGATTAGGCTGACAAAGAACTGACAGTCTGTACAGGTAGATCAGAATTTCTCTTCCCAGAGCTGAGGATGAAACTAGTTTTGTAGTAATGCTGCACAATGGCACTGATTAAGAAATAGGAAACTACAATGTATCTGGAAATGGAGTAATCTAGTTATAAGGATGCTAATTGGAAAACAAATATCAGATGAATGTCCTGCTCCTTCACACAATGCAACATCCTGACAGTAACAATGGTTCCATTCCTCTTCACAGGTAGGTGTTAATGTCTCTTCTGAAGTGGTGAGATGCTTCCATTGTCCTGTGCCTAGAGCATGTCCTTGCTGGTGCCTCTCTGTCTGACCTGTTCTTTGTATGGCTTTAGTATTGCTGGGTTGTGAAACTGCCCTTGGGGCTTTGAGATATCTGTGGTGCTCTGTCATGTCCATGGGAGCTTAAAGCGTATTCCCTTGTCTGCGTGCTGTCTGATTCAGCTTGTGAGCTGCTCGGGAATTCTGGGTGTTCTGGTGCAGTTTGGCTAATTTTGCTTTTGTGGACCTATCGTGGGTTAGCAAATCTTTTCCCACACATTCTATGAATTGGAAATTTTTGCCATCAATTATATAGGACTGAGAGCAATATTACATTATTCAAAGTTTAGTTTTTCATATCCAGGAAACTCTTGAGGTAGATACTGGATGAGTAGCTATGGAAATGGCAGGAAGAGTATGAACGGAGGGGTCTGATGAGTGGAGGGGAGTGCATAGATATAACTGATGAGGGCGGGAGGGCTCAACATTTCCGAAAATAACAGCAACCATGTCTCAGAGAACCGAGGATGCTTGACTGCCCAATGATCCGCTTATAGAGTGAGTGGCCCAGGCTCCACCCCACATCCAGCCTGATAGTATGATTGTATTAGCGATTGTTGAGAAGATTGGTAGCTCAGGTTAATGACAAGTATTCAAGTTAGCTCACTGAGCTGGAAGGTTTGTTTTCAGATGTTCCTTCACTATAATTAGATAACATCATCAGTAAAGTGCTGGTGGTATGTCCCCCCTTTCTATTTATAGGTCTTGGTTTCTTAAGGTGGGTGATGTCATTTCCAGTTCTTTTCTTTAAGGGAAGGTAAATGGGGTCTAAAGCGATGTATTTATTGATGGAGTTCTGGTTAGAATGCCATGCCTCTAAGAATTCTCATGCGTGTCCTTGTTTCGCATGTCCTAGGATGTGTGTGTTCTCCCAGTCAAAGTGGTATCCTTCTTTGTCTGTATGTATGGAAACTAGTGATAGCGGGTCATGTCATTTGGTGGCTAGTTATTGTTCATGTATCCTGATGGGAAGTTTCCTGCTTGCTTGTCTGATGTAGTGTTTTTTACAGCTCTTGCATGGTATTTTGTAAATGACATTAGTTTTGCTGGTAGTATCTAGTGGATCCTTTAGATCCTTTTCCTTCCCTTGAAGAAAAGAAATGGAAATGACATCACCCACCTTAAGAAACCAAGACCTATAAATAGAAAGGGGGGACATACCACCAGCACTTCATCAGGGACTCTCACTGATGATGTTATCTAATTATGGTGAAAGAACATCTGAAAACAAACCTTCCAACTCAGTGAGCGAACTTACTGAGACAGTCCGATAAACTGGGAATTCTCTTTCTGGAAAATCACCTCAGCAAGTAAAATTTGGCCTTCAGCCTCTGTAATGATTTGTCTGGTTAGCACGCAATGCAATGCTTTTTCCTGTATCTCAGCACATGATAATAATAAATCAAATCAAAATAATGGACAGTCACGGTTGGTGTGCTAAGTTCTTGTTGTACATTGACAATCAATGTGATCTATTAGTTGACTTCACATATTCAAATCCTCACGTTTTGCATTCACTCACAAGTGGAAATTTATTCTTCACATCCATTTAATTGAATACTTTCAGAATTTTAAGGACCTCAGTCGGCTCTGCTATTATTCGTTATTTCCAGGGGAAAGGACCTCAGATTGCTTAATCTTTCCTGATGGCTAGATGCATTCAATTCTGGTGAACTTCTTATAACTTTTCCTGCACTTTCTCCTGTTCTTCTTTCTTGAAAAATAGAAACTAGAACAGCACAGAGTGTCCCAAGACTGGTCAAAGTTAATGTTAATGGATGTACTATCTTTAATCCCTGGCAAGGTAAACATACCCAGTCAAACATCTCTAACTGAGAGAACCTTCTGGTTTGGTCACCTTTACCAGCTATAGACTGGGCCCTGCAATGAACTCTTCCTTCTCTATTAAAATTCAACTTTTTCTTGTTCTAGGAAGATTGTTCTCTTTGCATGTTTTTTTTGTGTGTGATACCATATACTTTATCAATTTGTTTGAACAGGCTTTTATTGACCATTCCTGATGAAGGGCTTTTGCCTGAAATATCAATTCTCTTGCTCCTTGGATGCTGCTTGACCTGCTGTGCTTTTCCAGCACCACACTCTCGACTCTAATCTCCAGCATCTGCAGTCCTCACTTTTGCCTTTCATTGTCCATTATATGCCCACAAAAACATGTCCTGTCACTTTGCTTATACTGTTGCTTTTAATAATTCTTGTGGCCTAAATAATAGACCCATCTGACTTCTGCCACAAGTTAACCACCTTACCCACCTGTTCTGTTGCTTTCAAATGTCTGTGACTATGTGCACCACATCCCTCTAATTCTTTGTACTTCCTAGGGTCCTACAATTTGTCATATTATCCCCTGTTTGTTAGTCCTCCCAAGATGGACCACCTCACATTTTTCAGGATTAAATTCCATTTGCCATTGTTCTGCCCATCTGACCAGCCCATCTATATCATCCTTGTAGTCCAAGGCTTACAATGCCACCAGTTTTCATGTCAGCTGCAAATTTACTGATTACACCTCTGATATACATGTCTCGATCATTAATGAGCACTACAAACAACAAGGGCTCCAGCACTAAGCCCTGTGGAACACCATGGCTCCCCGAGTTCTTCCAGTGCCATGGGTAACATTGACACCTCAACCAAGACCAACAAAAAGATTTCTTTCTTCCTTCTATCCCATAGGCAAGTTGTTGGAGGGAATCCTGAGGGACAGGATTTACATGTATTTGGAAAGGCAAGGACTGATTAGGGATAGTCAACATGGCTTTGTGTGTGGGAAATCATGTCTCACAAACTTGATTTAGGTTTTTGAAGAAGTAACAAAGAGGATTGATGAGGGCAGAGCAGTAGATGTGACCTATATGGACTTCAGTAAGGCGTTTGACAAGGTTCCCCATGGGAGACTGATTAGCAAGGTTAGATCTCATGGAATACAGGGAGAACTAGCCATTTGGATACAGAACTGGCTCAAATGTAGAAGACAGAGGGTGGTGGTGGAGAGTTGTTTTTCAGACTGGAGGCCTGTGACTAATGGAGTGCCACAAAGATCGGTGCTGGGCTTTCTACTTTTTGTCATTTACATAAATGATTTGGATGCGAGCATAAGAGGTACAGTTAATAAGTTTGCAGATGACACCAAAATTGGAGGTGCAGTGGACAGCGAAGAGGGTTACCTCAGATTACAACAGGATCTGGACCAGATGGGCCAATGGGCTAAGAAGTGGCAGATGGAGTTTAATTCAGATAAATGCGAGATGCTGCATTTTGGGAAAGCAAATCTTAGCAAGACTTATACACTTAGTGGTAAGGTCCTAGGAGTGTTGCTGAACAAAGAGACCTTGGAGTGCAGGTTCTTAGCTCCTTGAAAGTGGAGTCGCAGGTAGATAGTCGCAGTGTAGAAGGTGTTTGGTATGCTTTCCTTTATTGGTCAGAGTATTGAGTACAGGAGTTGGGAGGTCATGTTGCAGCTGTACAGGACATTGGTTAGGCCACTGTTGGAATATTGTGTGCAATTCGGCAGGTGGGACTAGATTCAGTCGGGATATCTGGTCGGCATGGACAGGTTGGACAGAATGGTCTGTTTCCATGCTGTACATCTCTATGACTCTATGACTCTATGTCTTTCGGCACAAGAGGCAAACAAAAAACACGCTTGTGTCTATTCCTATAGCTGTTTTTTTTCCTGGAATAGGTAACTAGCCAGTATCAGGACACACTCGTCATCAAATGGCTGACCAGCAGACTTCCCTGTTCTTTCCAGCTTCAATAGCCAAAGAGGAGAAACTTACAACTTGACAATCAATCTATCTGGCCTCTTTATAAATGTACAGTCCATGGCCATCAAATCATGGGATGGAATGTGAACCCAGAGCTTCTAGGTCAGATGTAGTCAAGCACTTCCATCACATGGCCTTCCAAAATGAAAGTACTTTGCGCGTTTGCATTGCTGTTTGTTGCACATTTTCTTTTGTTCGATCAGCTTTGCTGCTGGGCTATCACTTATTGCCCATTCCTGTCTAAGCTTGAGAAGCTGATAATGAACTGTCTTGGTAAGGGGTATAGAGGTTATTATGGAGAGAGTTTCAGGATTTTGACTCAGTGAGACTGAAAGATTGGTGATATATTTCTAAGTCAGGATGATGAGTAGCTTGGAGGGGTTATTTCAGGTGATGGTGTTCTCAGGTATTTGCTACCTTTGCTCTTTGGATGGTAGTGTCTTTGGTTTAGTGCTGCCTTAGGAGCCTTGGTGAATTTCTGCAGTGAATCTTGTAGCTGTGTACCCTGCTGCTCCTGTGTGTCATTTTTGAAGGAGTGAATGATTATGGATGGATAAAGCAGGCTGCTTTGTCCTGGATGGGTGTCAAGCTTCTTGAATGCTCTTTGAGCTGCATTTCTTCAAGCAAGGGTTAAGTATTCTATCAAATTCCTGACCTGTGCCTTACCAAAGGCTTTGAGGCATCAAGACATGAGTTACTCACTGCAGGATTTTGAGACTATCATGCACTCTTCTACCTATTGTATTTACATAACAAGTCCAATTCAGTTTCTGGTTAATGGTAACCCACAGGATATTGATAGTGGGGCAATCAGAATGGTGATGCCATTGAAGGACAAGAGGTTAGATTGTCTCTCGCCAGAGATGATCATTGCCTGGCACTTTTGTGGTGTGGCCCTTATCAGCCCAAGCCTGGATTTTGTCCAGCTCTTGCTACATTTGGACACGGACTGCTTTGGTATCTGAGCTGAATATTAAATAATTATCACTAAGCATCCCCACTTCTAATCTTACAATAGAAGGAGTGTCATTGATGAAGCAAGTAAATATGTTTGAAACTAAGACACTAAGTTGAGGAACTACAGCAGCTGAGATGACTCGGCCTTCAACAACTACAATTATTTTACTTTGTGCAAAGTATGACTCCAGGCAACAGAGAGATTTCCCCTGATTCCCATTGACTTTAGTCTAGGTTACATTGATTCCAGTCAAGTACAGCTTTGATGTCAAATGCAGTTATTCTCATCTCACCTCTGGAATTCAGATTTTTTTGTCCATGTTTGAACCAAGATTGCTGTAAAGTCAGGAGCTAAGTATCTGTGGAGGAACCCAAAATAGACATAATTGACCATGTTATTGTCTGTGCAAGTGCTCCTTGATAAACTGTTGATTGCATCTTCTACTCTTTGCTGATGGTCAAGAATATGCTGATGGGGCCATGTTTGATTTATCCTGCCTTATCTTTTGCACTGATATGATTGGCTCCCCAATCATTGAGGATGGAGACATTTGCACAGCCTCCTCTTCAAGTGAGTTGTTTAATTGCTCACACCATTCATGACTCAATGGAGAGCTGCAAAGGTTATGTCTAGTCCTTTTGTGAGAGTGCTTAGCTCTGTCATCACTTGCTGTTCATGTTGTTTAGCGCATGAGTAATGCTTGACTTGCCTGTGAGACAGCTCTCTCAGTTTTGGCATGAGTCCACACATGTTGTCGGGGAGGACTTTGCAGGGCCAACAGATTGGAGCTTCCTGTTGTCATTACCAGTGCCTAATTCAATGTCGGGTGGTTGCCCTCTTTCATTTCTTTGAGACTTTCAGCAGATTGTTACAACTGAGTGGCTTGCTGTTTGGCTATTTCAGAAGGCAGTCATGAGTCAATCACATCACTGTCAGTCTGGAGTCACTAGGCCAGGCCAGATAGGAACTGCAGATTTTCTTCCTTAAAACACATTAGTGTGAGTAATATGGGTTTTTACAATAGTGATTTCACAGTCACCATTGTGCTTTCATTTCATAATTTTTTAATTGAACTCAAATACCATCATCTGCCTGGTGGGAGTCAAACCCACATTCCCTGACCGGGGTCTCTAGATGCTAACCCCAATGACCATAATACTGCAGCATCACCTCCCTCTTACTGAGCTTAACTTGGCTGTCATGTTTGCTACATCCTGATTGTGATTACATTTCAAAATATTTTGCTGCTTTGTGATGTGTTGAATCTGAGAAAATACTGTACTAGTTGCTGAACTATCTTTCTCTAATTTTTTTCTTAATTCTGTATATGTTGTTCAGAATTCATTTCAATTGATCTGAATAGATTTCAGCAGTTCAGCATTGTATTTTAACATATTTCCCCCGATGATATATCAGTGAATAATGACTTGGCTGGTTGTCCCTTTCTTTAGTGCATTGGCTAAGCACTCATAGTGTCTTGGTATGCCAGAGGTTATATTAGCTTGAATCTCATTGGTTGAAAAGAAGCATAACCACCTGAATTGAATAAAGCTAGAATGTCTTAAAATCAGTGCTGGCCCATGTAATAGGCAGTGGGAGTCTCAGTTGTACTAATATTTGAACGCCTCCTCCACCACAGGAATGATAGAATTCTACAGATAATCATCTTTCCAGATGTTAGTTAATAGAAAACATGTGGCCAGTTTGAAAGTTGCAAAGTGTATCCAGTATTCAAAGAGTTAACTTGACCAATGTTATTTATTTAGAAATCTGAATTATTCTAAAAACAAAAGTTGCATGACCTATCTAGTGGTTAAAATAGAAGTTGAATTTCATTACTAAATCCTTAAGAAGTTACAATAATCTGCTGTAATATGCAAAGACATTTTTAACAGTAATCATACTTCTATCCAGGATATTGTCCACATGTAAAACAAATGCTAAAGCAGAGCAACACGCAGCGGCTAGTCATATAGCTGTTGATGTTGGATCAAATATATGTGACATAAGAAATTGTTGCAGAGATACTTTCTGTATCAAATATTTATGGAAAATTATGAAATACAGATGTTCTTTTTGTTCGTCTATTGAAATAAATCAAGTGATTTATGCATTTTCTGCAGCTCAGTTTATAATTTAGCACTTATTGAGAATGTTAGTCTGTTCAGCTTTCAATAGAATTGAAGCAAAAAATGCATCAGTCTTCCCAAATATATATGAAACCCAATTTTGGGTTTGTTTTTAGTAGTAATCCAAACTTTCAAATAAAGTTGAACGAACAGCGGTTAGTTAGAGAAGGCTTTGAATCATCATAAGTAGAACTGACAATCCCTTTTCAATCATATGTAAATAGAAAAGCTGTTTAACGCGTTATTAGCTGCAATCTATAGTTCCAAGATTTTCCAGTTTTTAAGCAATTCTAAAACAGATGTCAGCTGTGCTGGCCTCTTGAATATGAATATTTAATTTGGAAGTTTAATCTCTTTTAATTGGATGATGTTGATATTTTTAGCAATGTCGGCCACTCCTTACAACGTAGCTAACCTCCTGCTCAAAAGAACATGACCGTCAGATTTCTCTGTGACCCCTTGCAAACTGGCAGCAACAATCTATGATCTGACAGCAAGAAATGTGCTTCAGGCAGGGCGACCTGCTTTGCTTTGTTTTTCTATCTTTCTCCCTAAGGTGAAATATTTCATTTCTATCTGGCACTTGGGTCTAAAAACCTCAGCGGAGACTTGATGTACCTCCCTCAGCTAAACCAAATAACTGGAACATTTTTTGTTTAGTTCTTTTACCCTTTAAAGGACATTGAACCATTTCAACTTTTAAAACGCTGGTTTCAATGTTGACAAGCAAAATTCTCCTCCAGACTTTCTGGATGATAGTTTTACCGTGTTGTGTGGGACTCCAATGGCATCTTTTAATTTATCTCTGTCATTGTTCCATAATAGTTCTTTCTTTACAGCAGCAGATTCTGAGTGAAGTAAGATCATTGTAAACCAACAGCCAATTTATGTTCTTTATCTGAGCTTTATCATCCTCCACTAAAACTTGGCTCATGTATTAATCAGAATCTCCATCTGAGATCATGAGGAGTGTGAAGTAGATCAGAATCTCTGCGAAGAAGACCAAGAGGAGAGTGATGTAGGTCCAGATCATTGTTGATTGTTGGATCACAGTGAAGCAGATCAGGATAACTGAGTATCAGAGTGGGGTGAGCATGAAATAGATTGGCACCACTGAAGCAGCCCAGGAGGAGGAAGAAGCAGGTCTGTGATCAGACTGGGGGAAATGTGAAAACAGCTCTGAATCACCATGAAGCAAACTGGGAGGGGTGTGAAAAAGGTCTGGATCACTGTGATCAGAGGTATAGAAATTTATCTATCAGTGTCATCTACTGAATCTGTTGCACCCGGTTTGGTCTCCTCTACATTGGGGAGACAGGACACCTTCTTGCGGATCATTTCAGAGAACATCTCTGAAACACTCACACCCACCAACCCCACTGCCCTGTGGCTGAACACTTCAACTGCCCTCCCACTCCATCTAGGACATGCAGGTCCTGGGCCTCCTCCACTGCCAAACCGTTACCACCTGACGCCTGGAGGAAGAACGCCTTACATTCCACCTTGGGACCCTGCAACTACACGGGATATATGTGGATTTCAACAGTTTCCTCATTTCCCCTCCCCCTGTATTATTCTAGTCCTAATCCTCCAACTCGGCACCGCCCTCCTGACCAGTCCATTACCTTTCCCATCTATCTGCTCCACCCCTCCCCCAACCTATCACCTCCTCCCTCACTTTCATCTAGCTATTGCATTCTCAGCTACCTCCCCTCTAGCCTCACCTCCTCCCATTTATCTCTCAGCACCCTCCTGGCCCACAAGCTTTATTCCTGATGAAGTGTCGATTCTCCTGCTCCTCGGATGCTGCCTGACTTGCTGTGCTTTTCCAGCACCACACTCTTGATCACTGTGATCAGACCAGGAAAAGTGTGAAGCAGGTCAAGATTAATAAAGTGAGACAGAAAGAAGATTCAAAATTCATTGCAGGCATCCATAAGTTTTTTGGCTGTTGAGTATTGTAGTTTTTGTTTCATTTCTCTAATATTAGAATTAAAGGAGTCAAGGATTTTTTTTATATTAAGAATTAAGCAATATTAAATAATATATGTCAATTAACCTTCCTGTATTTGTGACAACAGAAGTATAGTAGAAAGAGTTGGTGAGTTTTTATTGTGATAACACATCCAATAGATAGAGGAAAGTAGGACAATTCCAATCTATGTAGTGCACTCCCTATTCCATGTGAGAACCTCAAACCATTTTCTCTGTCCTGGACATCCATTTGTACAGGTGCAGCAGCTTGAGCTCGAGATTTTGGAGATCGAGATTTGGCATTGGTGCAGCACGCTCCCAAAATTCAGTGTTTTGTAGTTGGTACATTTATTCATATGATCACTCTGCAGCTGAAGAGAACGCAGCGAGAGGGAATGGTAACCAACAGGAAGTAAAGACAAAGCAGGCAGGTAATACAGGACCCTTCTGAACACATCTAATAATCCAACCAGTATCCAGTTATAAATATTAGTGGAAATAATGGTTCATCTGGAAATCACAGCCAGAGTGAAGTCCAAGGTACTTCAGCTATGTCAGGTTTACAGGGCAGCATGATGAACACTAAAAGAACAGTAGTGAAAGGAGATATGATATTGAAGGGAGCAGGTAGGCATCTGTGTGACAGAAAATGTAAATCCAGGATAATACGTTAACTCCCTGATGCTGGGTTCATCACTGAAAGACTGCACAGCACCCTGATAACATGAACTGCTAGCAGTTGTGGTCTTCATTGGTACCAGAGAGATTAAGGACAGAATCTATCTGGCTAAAGCTAAGGGACAAAAAAATTGAAGTTGTGTTATCAGTGTACTTTACAGGCCACTGGCTGTGGGAAAACAAATTTGCAAAGAAATTATGGAAGTGCAAGATTTATAGAGTGTTTATGATTGAGACTTTACTTATCTGAATGTAGACTGGAGTATTACTAATGTATAGGGCAGGGGGGGACAATAATTCCGAGAGTGCATTCAGGGAGAGCAGCATATTTGCAGCCCAATGAGAAAATAGACATTGTTGGGCCTGGTACTTGGGAATGAGGTGAACCAAGTGGATGAAATATCAACAGAGGAAAGTTTAGGGGTCAGTGATCAGAATGTCATAAGGTTTTGTTTTGCTATGGGAAAGCACAAGGAACAATCATAAGTACGAATAATTAAGTGAGAGAAATCTACTTCAGTAGTGCAGTTCTGAGGAACTTCTCCTCGCATCAATCTATTTTCCTGAGTCTAGATTCTTCAAACAATGAAAACATCCTCTTAGTATCTACACTGTCAGGCCACTTCAGAATCTTTTATGCTTCATTCTTCTAAACTCCAGAGGGTACAGGCCCTACTTACAAAACCTGTCATCATAGGATAACCATCTCAACCCATATACTATTCTAAGGCAACTATGTACTTCTTTCAAAACCAAACTGCTCACAGTGTTCCAGGTGTGATCACAACAAAGCTCTGTACAATTGTAACAAGATATGATTGTTCTTATACAAGATGTGATTGTTCTTATACTGCAATCTTCTTGCAGTAAAGGCCATCATGTCAGTTGATTCTTAAATTGCTGTTTACACCTGCATGATCACTTTCTGTGTTCCTTTGAAAAATTTTCAGTTGTAAGTTTTATTCCTTTTATGAAAATTATGCTTTGCTGCTCTTAATAACAAAATGAATAATATCACAATGATCCACATTGCACTCCATCAGCCAGCTCCTGTCCTTTCACTTAACCTGCATATATCTCTTTGCAGCATCTATGTATCCTTCTCAAAGATAACAGGTGACATGGTGGTTCAGTGGTTAGCACTACTGCCTCACAGAACCAGAGGCTTGGGTTCAATTTCATCCTCAGATGACTGTATGTGTGGAGTTTGCACATTCTCCCTGTGACTGTGTGGGGTTTCCTCCCACAATCCAGCAATGTGCAGCTTAGGTGAATTGGCCGTGCTAAACTGCCCATAGTGTTCAGGGATGTGTAGGTTAGGTTGAACTGGCAGTGCTAAGTTGCCCATACTGTTCAGGGATGTGTAGGTTAGGGTGAACTGGCCGTGCTAAGTTGCCCATACTGTTCAGGGATGTGTAGGTTAAGGTGAACTGGCAGTGCTAAGTTGCCCATACTGTTCAGGGATGTGTAGGTTAAGGTGAACTGGCAGTGCTAAGTTGCCCATACTGTTCAGGGATGTGTATGTTAGGGTGAACTGGCCGTGCTAAGTTGCCCATACTGTTCAGGGATGTGTAGGTTAAGGTGAACTGGCAGTGCTAAGTTGCCCATACTGTTCAGGGATGTGTAGGTTAGGTGCATTAGTCAGGGGTAAATTAGAATAATAGTGTCAGGGAATGGGCTGGGTGGGATACTCTTTCAAGGATTGGTGTGGACCTATTGGGCCAAATGGCCTGTTTCCACACTGTAGGAATTCTATAATAATTCTACGTTGCTTAGGATGATCAACATTGGAATATTTTTGGTCACTTTGTCTAAATCATTAATATATGTACATATAATATGTGCAGACATTGTAAATAGCTGAGCAGCGAGCACTGTACTTGTAAATACTCACACAATCTCATGTTCTAGGCTGCTCCATCACCATGCTTCTGTATGACACATCCCATTTGCAGGATAGACTCACCAGAGATGGCAAGCAGTATAGTGATATACAATTATTAAGTCATATGACATCCGGTCAACTATGGGCAATTAAGATTACTTCCTGTTAGTTGCCACTAAACACCCATCACCCATTCTAACACCCTCAGCTACTGAATCAGTGTGTCTTCTTCTTTGACACCACATGGAAGAAGCAGTGGTAATGGCAGGGGCACAGAATGGATGGAGACTTCAATATCCATCAACAACAATGGTTTGGTAACACCTCTAATGACTGAGAGGATTGTGCTCCTCAGCTCAAACCTGTTGGACAAGCCTTGTGTAGATGAAGAGAGAATCAACATAAGGAAACCCTATAGTATATCTATCAATGACAGTATTCAAAGGAGTAATAACCATACTGTCCTCATGGATGCAAAGTTCCATCTTTCACCGATGATACTCTTCATCCTGCTGCATGGCATTACCACCATGCCAATGGGATAGAACTCAAAATTAAGCAATCACAAGATGTTGTGAGTCATCAGAGGTTGAATTGTATTCAATTGCAACATGTAACCTCCCAGACTCCACTATTACTATCAAACCAGATCAATTACTAGTTTAATGAGAATTAAAGAACAATAAACCAGTGGTGCTATCTGAAATATCAAAAAATGAAAGTAACAACCTGATAAAGCTATAATATTACATTCGATGCATGTCAAATGTCAAAATCAGCTTGTGACAGAAAGAGTCAAGTGATCCCACAAGGAAGGATCAGACCAAAGTTCTGTGTTCTACCCACCTCCAGTCATGAATGTCTTTGGTCAATTCAACAACTAGCCCAAGAGAAAGGGTCCATAAATATACCCATCCACAATGATGGAAGAGCCTAGCATGTAACTGCATAAGGTAAGGCTGAAGCATTGAGCCAACAGTTCCCAGTGGATATTTTACCCCAACCTTCATCCTGCCATTCCTAGCATCACTAATAGTACCTTTCAGCCAATATGAGTAATTCCACCTGCTTTCAAGAAGCTACTGAGGCACTGGATGCACCAAAGCCTATAGGCCTTGACTTTAACCTGGCTGTATTTATAAAGACTTGTGCTCGAGAGCTAGCTCCACCTCTAGCCAACCAAAAAGTAAGATAAAATTGATCTGGACAACCGTACTCCTTACCTCAATTTCACACCCTTACTCCCCTATCATAATCACATGGAAAGTGTCATTGACTGTTAGCAACCCCTTCACTGATGCTCAGCATAGATTCTCCACCTGAGTCACTCAGCTTCTGATCTCATCACAGAATTGGTTAAAGATAGAATCAACAAACTGTGGCAGAAGCTTCCAGGCCTTCTGGAACTGTTGAAAGATGGGAGGGGAAATAAGTAAGACAGCTGACCAAAATTCAGACTCCTGGCATTGGAGTGACATTTTGATATTGTCTTCAGAAGGTTCAAACAGGTCAGCCTTATTGACCCTGATTTGCATTCACAAGTATGCCGTAAATAGTCATTACTGCAGTGTTGTCTTGTGGCACAGTGGTAAAGTCCCTATCCTTGGACTAGGATGGCTCAGTTCAAGTCCCAACTGCTCCCAAGGTGTGTAGTAATATCTCTGAACAGGTTAGTAAGAAAAATTGGTCAACATTCATTATTAGGGGCTCTTTTGTGGAGCAGTGACAGTGTCCCTACTTGTGAACCAGGAAACCCAGTCTCAAGCCTCACCAGCACCAGAGGTGTATAATAAAATTTCTGAACAGATTGATTAGAACAATAGGTTAATTTTTTTAAAAGACGGAATAGTCATTATTACTCCAGTCAGCTGGAATTACATTCTCAGTCACAAGATGTCAAGCAAAATCAAGAAAAATGTGTGTTCAAATGTCCATCCATATCGGTAAGGCATGTACCTCAGGTGGGGTGGGCTTTATGCTGAAAGCTTTGGGGAGTACTTATTACATCAATAACTTGGATGCTTGATATCCAGGTTACTTTTTTGTTTAAATGGTTGAAACGTAAAGGAGTTCTGTCTACACAGTTTATGAGAAGTCTCATTCCTAATTGGTCATGTAAGTTGTCAACTGGTTACAATGTGGTGGATATAGTGAGCCCACCCAGGTTGCTTAGATGGGATAGCTACACTGAGCGACACCAGCATAACCTGATCAAGATGGACATGAAGGCTTACAGAAGCTTATCAGAAATGTTACACATAAAAGGGCATGGCAGAGGATTATATTTAAAATTAAAAACCACACAACACCAGGTTATAGTCCAACAAGTTTATTTGGAAGCACTAGCTTTCTGAACGCTACTCCTTCATCAGGTGATTGTCCTGATCACCTGATCACCTGATGAAGGAGCAGCGCTCCAAAAGCTAGTGCTTCCAAATAAACCTGTTGGACTATAACCTGGTGTTGTGCGGTTTTTAACTTTGTACACCCCAATCAAACACCGGTGTCTACAAATCATTATATTTAAAGGGAATTGTTTGAGACTCTGTAACTGTGAGGCAGAGGAGAGAGTCACAGTGATTGGCACAGGCAGAACAAGGAAGAGTAGGAGCTGCATGTTGTTGGTGGAGAACACAATGGGGTAATAAGGTGTACGGGGAGGTTGAAGAACCAGATAAATTGATTCAGGGGCATTGAAAGGTTAAGGATGTGAGGAGCTAGATAAATGTGGGAAACTTTTATCTCAGGGGGAAACTCTAAAAGGTCAAAAGATGTTGCTAATGGGATCAAAGTGACAGGGGAAGTGTGAAGCCTGACAGAGGGAACACCAAAGGAAGGAACATACCTAGATGGGAGGAAAATTTCAGTTAGATAGGAGAAGGAGAACTTAAAATAACTCTAGTATATATTGGACAGTGCCGATGAAACAATTATTATTTGCTGCACCCTGCATAACCCATTGATAGAGTGAAAACTTAGCACAAGGGGAGAAAAGAACAGCCATTGTGTCTTCTCAGAGTCTGACAGAGGTGCTGAGAGAGTCAGAGCTGATGATGCTGATGTTGAAGAGGCCAGGCAGTAGTGAGATGTGATAGACTAGCCTGAGGGAATGTCATAGCAGCTAGATTTGTGACTGAATTACTTTGGACTAACATATGTGGACACTCAGAGCTAGCAGCCAACTATGGCTCAAAGATATTCCTGGCCTGAAGGAAATTTTGATTTCTAACATTTTAATGTTATGCTCCTTTGATTGTTGTTTCATGAAGTTATTTTGTTTGCTTTGTTCCGAAGACCTCCTGCTTAATTTCTAGGCCAGAGCATCAATGCGGAGTTAAGCAAGAATACATGGTGGCCATGCATATTTCCCTCAAACAGCAGTGAGCAGGAGGGATTCCGTGTTACAGAGGAGTAAAGGGCCTACACATTGCTGAGCAACTCGCCAGACCCACACATCTAGCTTAAGGCTATGTTTCCATGAAGTAATTTTGCTCTCAGGGCAATAGAAACTAGCAGCCTCAGTGCACAACTCCACATGAGAGCCTCTAGTGAAAAGAAACAAAAACAATCAAAGGAAACAGATAGAAAGATCATATTAATGTGGTACAAAATGCTATAATTGTGTATAGTATTTGATTTCCCTTTAACATTGTCATCAGTGCATCCAAAGTGATTCAAGGTTAGAATCATAATATCCTACAATACAGAAGAGGTCGTTCAGCCCATTAAATCTGCACCAACAAGAACAACACTAAATCTACATTAGTCCCACTTTCTATCACTTGGCCTATAATCTTTAATGTAATGTAATTTCAAGTGCTCATCCAAGTACTTCTTAAAAGTTGTGAGACTTCCCGCTTCAACTACCCTCCCAGTTAATGCATTTCAGATTCCTACCAGTTCACATTCCTGAGTGAAAGATGTTTTTGCTCAAATCCCCTCTAAATCTCCTGCCTTTTACCTTAAAATTATGCTACCTTGACATTGACCCTTCAACTGAGGGGAACAGATATTTTCTAACCACCCTGTCCATATCCTTTATAATCTTATACACTTCTGTCAGGTTCCCTCTCAGCCTTCTACACTCCAATGAAAACAACCTGAGCTCATTGAGGCCCTCTTCTTGCTGAACAGATCCATCGCAGGCAACATCCTGATGAATCTCCAGCTATGGCTTAACTAAAGTCCTGTACATCTCCAATATAGCCTCCCTGCTCCTATAATCTATGCCATGACTGATAAAGCAAGTGTCCCATGTGCCTTCTTCATTAACTTATTAATTTATCTTGTTACTTTCAGGGATCTGTGAACAACCATCCCAAGATCCCTCTGTTCCTCTGAGCTTCCTAGTGTCCTGCTGTTCATTGGGTACTCCCTTGTCTTGTTACTTCTTCTGAAGTGTATCACCTCACACTCATCAAGAATAAAGTTACGCAAACTTTGAATAAATTTCATCTGCCACTGATCTGTCCAATCTATCTATGTCCTCCCATAATCTAAGGCCTTCTTCCTGTCAACCACTGGTTAATATTTGTGTCATTCACAAACTCACTTATCAAAGCCCCACATTTTCTTCTCTATCATTTATATACATCATGAACAATAAAGGACCTAGTACTGATCCCTGTGGTAACAGTGACATAAGGTTCATAATCTTTTATTTACTATCACTACATCTAGGTGCTTTCTCAACTGTCACAGCTGAGCGTGAGGGAACCTGCTGACTACTTGGCTGGTTTCCCTCGGATGATTTTTAGTGTAGGCATCCTCTGGTGGTCCAGGTGGGGAGAGCTCCTGTTTACTGAAGCCTGGTGGACAGGCCTGGTACAACCTCTCAACATGACCTGATGAAGGCAACTTGGGTCTCTGGCAGACAGGAAGCAAAGAGGCAAGGGACTTCTGGAATGTCCTGAGATACTAATCTCCTGAATGCCTCACTGGAAGTTTGTTGTTGTTTTCCTCCTCTTTAGTGAATCAGGATTCTTAGCAGAGACAGTAATGCAGAAACTTGAACAAACAGCTCTGCTAACCATCCAACCCAAACTCTGGGTCCACTACATGGATGACACCTTTGTCATCACTAAATGAAACAAATTCTAGGAAACCTTCAAGACCATCAATAATACCCTTACTGCCATAAAATTCATTAAAGAGGAGGAAAACAACAAACTGGCATTCCTAGATGTCACAGTAGAGCAAACAGCCAATGGGGAATTTCAAACCAGCGTCTACAGGAAAACAACACATATGGACCGAATATTGAACTACAGAAGCAATCATCCCAACACCCACAAATGAAGCTGCATCAGAACATTATTTCAATGAGCCACCCCACACTGCAGCACAGAGGAACTACGCAAAGCAGAGGAAAATCACCTATACAGTGTATTCAAAAAGAATAGGTACCCAATGAACACAGTCTGCCGATTTCTCCGCAACAAACCCAAAAATGCAGACATAACTCGCCCAGAAACCCTAGCCACTCTCCCCTACATCAAATACATCTTGGAAATGGCTGCCAGATTACTCAGACCCTTTGGCATCATGTTGGCCCACAAACCCACTAACACACTAAAACAGCAGCTAATGAACTTGAAAAACTCTATACTGACAAGAAGCAAAACTGCTGTCATTTACAAAATACCATGCAAGGACTGTTACAAACACTACATTGGACAAACAGGCAGAAAAATAGCCACCAGGATACATGAACATCAACTAGCCACAAAATGACATGACCGTCTCTCATTAGTGTCCTTACATACAGATAAGGAAGGACACCACTGCAACTGGGACAACACATCCATCCTAGGACAAGCCAAACAGAGACATACACGAGAATTCCTAGAAGCATGGCATTCGAACCGGAACTCTATCAACAAACATATTGACTTGGACCCCATTTACCACCCCCTGAGAAAAAGAACAGGAAATGACATCATAGAAAATGACATCATCACATGAAATGACATCACCAACCTAAGGAAACCCATACATGTAAATAGAAAGCAGGAAACACCAGCAGTGATTCATCCGGAGGCTCACTGAAGATGTTACCTAGTATGGTGATGAAACATCTAAAAATGAACCTTCTAGCTCAGCGAGCAAACCTACATTCAGTTGTATTTTCCTAGAAATGCCCATTTGTTTGTTAGAAATACAGAAAGACTGATTCACTTAGAAATTGACTCTGATTTATCATTTCAAATGCCACAGCTCAGAGCAACTGCTTCAGGAAAGAGAACTAGTTTTCATAGAAATGTAGATGGGAGATGGAAGGGATGGAGTTCCAGTATTTTGACTCAACAACACAGGAATGGTGCTACATTTCCAAGTCAGGGTGGTGAGTGACTTGGAGGATAACTTAGAAGATGTGGAATTCCCATGTATCCAATGCCCTTCTACTTGGTTGTGGCTCTGGAAGGTACTGGTTCAGGTGGCTGCAGTGCATCTTGTAGGTGGTACACATTGATACAACTGAGGTTCAGTGGTCGAATGCAAGAATGGTTGTGGATGTGCTGCAAGTCAAGCAGATCCATGTCTTCGATATTATTGCTGGAATGTTTTTGGTGGCCATAGTCTTTGCCTTCAGCCATTCCTTGATATCACAAGGGATGAATTGAATTGGCTGAAGTCTGGTATCTGTGATGCTGAGGGCCTCAGGGGAAGGAGGCTAAGATGGATTTCCTCCTTCTCGAAGATCATTGCAAACGTTTCATCCTTATTTTTATTACCAGCCCATTATTGAAGAAGGGACATTTGTGGATCCTCCTCCTCAAGGTCTCTGTTTAATTTTCCACCACCAATCATGGCTTGGTATAGCATGTCTTCAGAGATGAATATGATGCACTGCCAGCACAGGTTGTGGATGTTCCAGGACACTATCACAAAGGTGTTCACCTGCAAGACCTGTGAGCACAAGAGATGTTTTTCCATACTATTCCAGTGGCCCTCAAGGTGACAGCTGCACTAATGTTCGAAGTTCCACTGGGGATCTGTGAGGGATCTCTCAATCCTGAATCGACAAATATATCAAGTCTGTTGCATGTTCAATTTGTGCCAGACCACATGCCACTAGACAACGAGAATCTTCAACATGGAAGGCAGGGTGGATACATGATGACTTCAGCTTGCTGCTAGCTGTGAATGGCCTCCAGCACTATCTCAGGGTGCAATCCATGGGCACCAGCCCCACATGTCCCTTATCCATGGATATCAGCAACCAATTATTGCCAACCCCTCAGGATCCTTATGGTATCTGTCCAAACCACTTGCACGATGCTTAGCCCATTCAGGCCTGTAATGCAGGACATATTTGCAACTCACATTGAAAGGAAAAGCAAGGGATAGACACCCAGCTCACAGAATAAACCAAGAGGCACCTCAAGACTGCACATTAGCTCCCTTAGTGCTCACACACTTAGCACATACCCGCATTGTCACAGTATCAAAGACTTGCCTTGCCAGTTAACACATTGGCACCTGAACAAAAAGTACTGCCGTACCAATAGATTCTTCTACACAGACAACAGACTGCTTATCAGTAGGGATCTTTTGGTTGGGCAGTAATGGAGGACATCTTGCATGGACAGCATATCAAGATTAATCTAATACCTACAGTATGTGCCAGCTACCTGTGTGGCAAGCACATTCATATTTATTCAAACAAACGGCCATGTCAGAAAGTAGGTGGGGTCAGATTGTCCTCAGTCCAGTCAAGATGGGGACTGCTGTTGGTCAGGGGTCCCAGTATAGCTAGTCAGGTCCACTGTCTGCTCACAGTTCAAGGGCTTGGCCGTGGTCAGTTATGTGCATGTGATATGATAGAAAGCAACTTGCGAATGATTAGCAACCTAACATAAAGTTTGTTGAAAGATTGTGTACCTGCATGGTTCACATCAACAATTCGGTTATGTTCAGTCAAACTTGAAAAAAAAAACTTTTACACGACTTGAATTAACTACTAAGTTAATTCAGTTACAAAGATCAATTTGGTCAAAAATGTTGATGAAAATGAATTTGGCATGGTAAAAGTAAATTATTTGGGCCATATTGTGGAATAAGGTCAATTAACACTGTGAGAACCAAAAATAAAGGCACACCTAGATTTTCACCTGCCTACAACAAAACATGGAATTCTGTAATTGTTTCAGCACAAGTAGACTTTATAGGAGGTTTATTCATTTTTTCAGCACTGCAGTGACTCGTTTGATAAACTTATTCAAAAAAGGCAAAAATTGAATAGATGAAAGAATGTCAAATGTCTTTGTCAATTTGAAATCAGTGCTAAAAACACACCAATTTTAGAAGCACTGACTTATGAGAAAACATTCAAACTCATTGCTTATGTCAGTGACATCAATATAGGTGTTGCTTATTACAAGAAGATGAGATTAGGATTGAATAGCCAGTCATTCTAAATTGTACATCCATGTGATTCACACCGACAACTACACATGTTGACTTGCTACAGCCTTAGCCTGATCTGATTTTTGATAGTCAGATGTTTAAGTCATGATTTGTGCACATTAGATCTGGTTTGGCAAGATCCAATGCTTCCAGAGTTCTATGGCAAAGTTGAGTGCCCTTTTGGATCAGGTCCCATATTTAGGGAAGGTTCGTGTATATTGGGTGAGGCAGGTTACCCTTTGAGAAACTGTCAAAGGGAACTGTCAAAAGAGCTGCAAGCAAGACTATCAAAGAGAGTTGATAAGCTATAAATGAATTTAAATCCTCTGTCCTTTAAATATTTAGGAACAAAGAAAATAACTAGCCTCATTCTTTTTAAAAAAAGGGTACTTTCCTTTACTCTGGCTATGAGTATAAACCTGGGGATGTTACTGGATTAGTGAAGCATGAATTGAATTCACAATCTTCAATTATCACAATGGAGCCCCTCACTGCTCACAGTTTGATTGACTGATTCAAGTGATAATGGACTTTTTAAGGAGGAACTAGAATTCAAATGCGTGATTTTTTTATGGATAAAGGAAATTAAATGTAATAGATTTTGTTTTTAATCAATGTGAGCATTTTTGCTTAAGTATTGATTTATTCAATTCACTTTTAAGAACTTTAAAAATGATCTCATCTTAGTTTCTGCAGGGACTGGGTAACATGGTATTATAGCTATAAGAGCAAAGGAGCAGGGACATAAATTGTATGAGTTGGCATAGAGATTATGAAGAGCATTGAAGGTGGATGGAATGGTATAGGTTAACATGGAAAGTCTGAGGAGCCATAGGATGTGGGTGGAAGATGTAAGATGACATAGAAGCAGTAAAGGGACATGAGAGTTAGTAGAGGGGCACAGATTGCTATGGAACATTTGAGAGGCCATGTGAGTTGAATGGAGGGAATGGGATTGGCATGGAAGACCTATACAGGTTATTGGCAGGATTAAGTGAAATGGTTAGGCATGAATGGGGAGTTTGAGAGGTATCTGACGAAGTATGAGGAGTCAAGACTGTTTATATTTTATTGCATTTTCTGAACAAACATCACTTCATCATATTATCAAAGCATCAAGGCAAATCTTCCATCTACCTTGCTTCTGAACCTGGTAACTTCCATAATTGTTTCAGGACCCCTTACTACGACTCCAAGCAAACTTGGTCCCACTGGAATGAAAGTCGGAATCTCCAAGGCATTTTCTCCTGTGTCGGGTTACAGAGCAGTGAATTGCTCTCACTCTGGACTAGAATTGAAAGTTTAGGCTTTTGTGTCCTCCTCATAACTCATCTCCCTATGTAGTTTTATAACATTTGCACATTTAGTTCTAATACACTTGGCCTCTTCTTCCAAGTTATTAATGCAGATTATGAATAATTTAGGTCCTGTGACACAGCATTAGTTACAAATTGTCAACCTGAAATTGACTTGATCATCCAGAATCTTTGCTTCCTGATATCTGTACTGGTATATTACACTAAACTGAAAGCTTATATCTTGTGCAGTAATCTTCTATGTGGCACCTTGATTCAAACTTTATTTTTAAAGTCCAAATATACAACATCTACTGCTTCTCCTTTATCTGTACTGAATGTTGCGATCTCAAAGAGCTTTAATAACTTTATCAAAAACAATTTTCCTTTCATAGAACCATGTCAGCTCTGCTTGATTGTATTATGATGTTCCAAATATTTTACTTTTACTTTCCTTAATAATAATTCCAACATTTTTCTGATGATGGATGTTGGACTAACTGGCTTTCATGTTCCTACTTTCTGAATCCCTCTTTTCTTGAATAAAGACTTTAAATGTATAGTTTTCGAATCTCCTGGGACCTTTTTGGAATCTGGGAAGTTTTGGACAATTACAACCATTGCATCCATTATTGCTGCTACTATTTCTTTCAAGATCTGAGGATGCAGGTCATCAATTCAAGAAAACTTGCCAGCCCTTTGCCCCATTATTTTACCTGTTGAAAGTGATTCTGTTGAGTTCCCCCCCTCCCATTTATACCTTAAATTTCTTCAGATGTTTTCTGTGTCTTCTACTATGAAGTTACATGAAAAAGTCTGCTCAAAGACTGATATTTTCTTGTTCCCCATTATTAATTTGTCAGACTTGTGCTCTAAAAGGACCAAGATTTATTTAATGTTCTCTCTTTTTATAGACTCATAGAAGTTCTTAGTGTTTTCTATTTTCATAAATTTTTTGTTGGTTTATTCTCATGTTTTTTTTTGGTTAGTCATACTGTGCTGGTTTCTAAAATTTTCTCAGTCTCTGGTACCACTAATCCTCATGGTATTGAAATACCTCTGCTTTTAATTTGATACCATCTTCAATTTCCTTTTTGCCTACTTTTTGCAGATATTAGCCTTTTATATTAATGATTTTCAGATCACAGCATCTATGTTTAGCTATGTCAAATGTTGGAGGGAACAGTATCTTCCAACATTGACTGTCCACAGCTGCCCTTACCACTGATATCTGACCTGGTCAATTGTGGAATGTAACTCACCAGGTAAAACCCAATTGTCTGTCTAATTGGTCCCACCGAAATGAAAGTATCTAAGTTCATACAAATGTCCTGAGAAGGTTACGTAAACGTCCCCTGAAATTTTAGCACCTATGAGGTCTGTGGGCTCCTGTTGCTCATGAAAAGAGAATTACAGAGATTCCCGGTATGAGCCAGTACTTGCAAGTTGAAGATATTGCAGTTTATCATGAGGAAGATTATCCTATTTTACTCTTTGTTGAAATCAAGATGACTGACTGCTGGAGGAGCATTCATTCTATTTGATTCTGTCAACAGAAAACTGGGAAGTCTCCATGACCCCAGCTGTGGTGACTATGGATGCTAAGCAGCTACTGATCTCCAATAGTTCCTACTGTATCATTCATGCATTGTCATCGCCAATTCCCTAACTCTTATATTTTCCATTTCATTTGGGCATTTCTGTGCTTGGTCTAAAAATTAGATTGAACAAATAAGATTTCCAAAGGAATCTTCTGTTACAAAATACATCAGTGTTTCCACTTTGAACTGTGTAATGTTAACGAGGTACTAAATGGAAGCCAAGAACTTCATCACTGAGAGGGAAGTGCCAGACTGCTCCAGCTAGTGGTCAGAGCAACAGCATCTACAGTTAATGTATGACCTAGAGAGACAAGAGACAAAATAGTAGGAAAAAATACCTCCTTTCCAAATTGTCTTATGCAATCTAATTTGACCAAAATGGTATAGGGTATCAGTGTAGTTGTTTCATTTAACACTGGAGGCTGTTGTGCAGTTATATAAATATGGTTATCAAAATGCTGAGACAGTTCCTCGATTCAGAAATAAAAGTGCATGGTAACTCAGAAGTCAGGAAGAGTAATTAAATAGAAATGCACTGATTGTTTTTGCAAATGTTTTGTGACAAATACCATGTATGTTTTCAAAGCTGCAAAGGGAATTTAATGCTCAATGGGTTAATAAAGAAAAAGTGACTTCTGCTAAGGCTGACAGTACTAAAACAAAATGGATCCTTAAGGACATCTTTGTCCCCATGGGCAAGTATCTTAATGCTGTTCCTTGAATTATAGAGTTACTATTTGCTGTATGATACCATCATGGAACTGTCTGCTTATGGTGAATGAGTAAGATATTCCATTCTACTGGTACTGTGAAAACATCAATAAGCAATAGTCTCCAATGTGTGGCACGTAGCCACTGTACTAAAAAAAGAAAATTGCTCTTTGATGTCACTGACGTAAATGTATTGCCTGCTGCAAGACAGTTAACAGGCAATAGTGAAAACTAATTAGTCGTGACTTTATCCCAATGGTGCACTAAAATATAGTTCAGTTTGACAAGGGACTGAATTAAATATCATGCCAGATGTGACGGCCATGGAATGGCATGGTGAAATATAGTTTGTAATTTTGACTTCTTCGGGGGGGGTGAGTTCATTATTTCCAAGCCCCATAAATGCTGTTACACACCATGCCCATTGCATTGGTTTTAATTAATTACAAAACTACTTTTTCAAGGAAGAAAGCAAGGAAGAAAACAATAGTTAAGGAAATAATAAAATGAAGAATGCTGAAACATAACATGATGCATGATTAAGCGAAGGTGCTGACATAATAGATTTCTTAATTCACTTATAATCACAAATCACCAGACTCACTGGCAGTGACCCAGTAGCAGTTTATAGTGACAGGCTCATTAATAAAATAGCTACTTGTGTGTCTGTAAAAAATAGAGTTGGAATATGGTACTTTTAATGAGATACAGAATTCACCACTGGAATTACATTCATGAAGTACATTGATGGACAGATTTGTTGAATTTCTAATTTAAAAAAAGAACAACATGGTTAAGTGATATCGAGAGAACCAGAGTTCACATCACCATTAGATATATATCTATATATAATATATAGTATTTTCTGAGAGCAAAGGAGAATTATCACATAAAATTATGCTATTTGAGAAAAAGAACATGATTGCTTAACACAGCAATGACTCTAGAAACTTGATCACCTCAAAAAAGTGGATTGCAAGGGTACATTCACACTCTTGTTCATCCACCCTCAGCCAGAATGTTAAAATGGTACTGGTATCTCATTACAATGTGGCACATGTGCAGTCATTGCAACTAACAATATTCATTGGATGCACCATATTGCTGAGGTGGCAGAAGTGACACAGGGATGTTGAAATCTAGTTTGATAGTCCTGACTTAAAGGCAAAACTTTGCAAAATGGAGGGGTAACTTGGTTGCAACAAGCAAAAATCGCTTCAGATTAAAGAGATGGCTATAGAAAATACGGACAAAGTACACGGTTACTGCGATGTCAGACAATATGTAGCAGAACTGAGATCCTCTTCACCTCCTTCTTTCCTTCCACTTCCAGGTAATATAAGGCGTATTACCAACAAAAGAAAGAGATGGCTCAGCCAATGAATTTAACCGGCTCTCAGAACATATCTGCAATGTAGGAAGAAGTTCAACAATCTGTCCAAACTTGTTAAGGTAACTATACCCATCCATTAACCATGATTCATGCTGCTATGACCTCCAGCTTCACTGCTCATGGTATTGACTTCTCCCTTCATATTCCTATGAATATTGTGCATGTTCATAAAATCTACGTTTCCTATCTCATGACCATCCAATCTTCAACTGACAGTTTCAATCTCACAGAGTGTCACTAAAGTCTCTGCCTTTTTGCAGATAAAGGCAATCTAGCATACAATTTGTGACAAGAGATAATGACCGATAGATTACAATACTGGCATCAACCTTGCAATGAGGCAAATTACCTTGATATGTTCTGTCCATAAAAAGTAGTACAAATCCAAAACAGCAAATTACTGCCCCATCAATCCACTCTTAATCTTCAGAAAAGAGATCAAAAGTATTGCCAACAGTGTTATTAAGCAATACTTATTCAATAATAACCTGCTACTGACACTCAAGTTTAGATCCACCAGGGCCACTCAGCCCCTGATCTTAGTACAGCCTTGATACAAATATGAACAAAGCAGCTGAATCAAAAGGGAAAGTGAGAGTGACTGCCCTTGATATTTAGGCAGTAAGTGACTGAGTATGTCATCATGATCTCTAGCAAAACTAGAGTCAATGAAAATCAGGGAGAAAACTCTCCAGTCATAACTGGAACAAAGTAAGATGGTTAAGTGGTTGCTGGAGGTCAGTCATGTCAGCCAGAGGATGTTTCTGCAGGAGTTCCTTAGGATAGCACCTAGGCCCAAACATCTTCAGTTATTTCATCAGTGAACTTGCCTTCCTCAAAATGTCAAAAATCTGGATGTTCAATGATAATGGCAACATATTCAGTACCATACATGACTCCTCAGATAGGATGCAGTCAATGTCCAAAAGCAGAAATACCTGCACAATATCAAGGTTTGGTCTGACAAATAGCAAGTGATATTCACATCTGAAAAATGGCAGGAGAATTTGATCACCGTCAATATACATTCAAAGGCATTACCATTGCTCAATCCCTAGCAACCTTGTTACCATTGATCAGAACCCGAACAGGACTAGCATTATAAACAAAGTGGTTACAAGAGCAGGTCAGAGGCTAGGAAACCTGCTGTCTGTAACAAACCTCCTGACTCCCTAAAGCCTGTCCACCCTCTACAAGGCACAAGTCAGTCATTTAGGCAACCCCCCAGTTGCCTAAATGGGTTCAGATCCAATAACATTCACGAAGCTTGACACCATCCAGAAAAAAGCAGTCCATTTGATTGATAACCCACCTGCAATGGTACATCACCAACCTGAGGGCCACCCACCTTCAATATTCACTCTCTTCCCCACTGACAACCCCAAAAGCACATGAAACATTCTGGTGAACCTCTGCTAAATTACATCTGTATCCTTTCTTAGGCAAAGTGACCAGAACACCATAGTGTAGTCTCAGCAGTGCACTGTATGATTAAAACAAATGTTCTTTACTTTTGTTTTCAAATTGTCTTGCAATAAAGGCTAACATACCATTTGCCTTTTGAATTGCTTGCTGCAAGTGCATGTTCAATTCTTTTGACTTATGAACAAGGATATCTAGCTTTCTTTTGACATCAACACTAACCAATCTCTCACTAGTTAAGACAATGCTTCCTATCGAAGTGCATAACTTCACACTTATCTACATTATACTCCAGCCGCTATGCCCCTTGTCCACTCACACTGCCTGTCTAAATCTGCTCGAAACTTCTCTGCATCCTTTTCACAATTCTCAACTCCCACCAAATTTTATGTTATTGGCAATCTTGGAGATATCGTTCCTCACATTCAAATCATTGATAAGAAAGACAGAGAATGCTGAAGAAACTCAATGATTTTGGCAGCATCTGTGGAGAGGGAAACAGTAAATCTTTGAAGTCTGGTATGACATCGTCAGAAAAACAAAACCAAAAGAACTGCAGGTACTGTAAATCAGAAACAAAAGCAGAAGATGCTGGAAAAGCTCAGCAGGTCTGGCAGCATCTGTGAAAAGAAATCAGAGTTAAAATTTTGAGTCCAGTGACCCTTCCTCAGAACTCAGAATTGCCTTTCTTCATACCATTTATATCGGTTGCCAACAGTTGAGGCCCAAGTGCTGATCCTTGGGATATCTCACTGGGCACATAACCCATTCATTTCTACTCTACAATCATAAAATATGAATTGAAAACTTTCCAAGCTATTATGTTAAAACAAAGGAATTTATATAGACCAATTTATACACGTACACTGAAATGTACACATACAGACATACATATGGGTCCGAAATTCTGAGTGGATGATTAGAGTGGTAGCTGAGTGAGGATTAGGGTGCTTTATGAGACAGAGTGACAGATAAGTAGATGAGAGCTTAGGACAGGTTAATCAGAGTAGGGTGAGGTAAGAGGGTATTATCAGGTCAAGGAGGCTGGGGTGGTTGATAACATGTCCAGGGTGATGAATGGAGGTGGTGATAGAGGATGAGAATTTAGGCTCGAGGAAGTGTATCATGTCAGATTTGTGGGAATGGGTGTTAGTGGTCACATCAGGTCATGAGTGTTGGGTTTTGGGGGGGGGGGAGGGGTGATGGATGTGGGAGGGTGGTACTAGGTCAGGCCTGGTGTCAGGTCAGGTGGGGAGGCCGCAGGGATGGTGTTATGGGTCAGGGGGTGAATAGTTCTGGGAGTCGGTGGTGAGACAGAGGTTTAGCTTAGAAATTATTTTAACGCTAGAGTAAGTTCTTAATCCATTCCTGGTAACTATCAAAACTCACCAAAATCTCCAACTCCAGGAGACAGTTTCAGAGGGTTCCAGACATATGGTAATTTCCCCAAAGAAATTTCAATATCTTTGAAGTCAACTGGATTGAAACTTTTGCCTGCTCTTGATGTTCAACTCCAATTTACCCTGCAGAAACAATTATTACTGGGTCAATATATGTACAGAAAGTGTTGGAAAACCTAACAAGAGTGCCAGCATCTGTGAGACAGAAACAGAGTTAAATGTTCAAGGCAAATATAACTCTCCTTCATAAGTAATATCATGCCAGACCTGCTGAGCTTTTGCAGCATTTGCTGCTTTTTGATTTCAGATTTCCAGCATCTGAAATATTTTGTCTTTAATATATTTGCATCTCAGGGAAATGATTAAATCAGCCTCAAGAGAGGAGTCATTTGCCGAAGGCGTATTTGCTGAGGAGGGCAAGGTGGAATTATCCTGCCATATTTAAAGGCTAACCGCATAGAATCTGAGACATTTTTTCTGCAATGGCACAAAGCTGCTTAAGGGGTACATATCAGGATTTGCTCAAAGGCCATGAAAGGTCATGAGTAATCTCTCTGATGCCACTGTTACACTTGTAATGCTGATTTAATTCCTTCCAAGCTCCAGTTCCTCAAAAGCTGATCTTCAATGGACTTCCCAATTATGCTGACAGCTTGACCTCATATTTGGAAAAGGACGCAAATAGAGTCCTGCATATTTACCGAATTCTATTCCAAATAACAGATCTGTTTGCCATGTCAGTGAAAATATGAAGATATTAAGATTTGGTTGTATATTACAACAACTTTTTAAACGGACATCTGCAAGTTTGCAGAGAGCATTGTAAAAAGATTTCATATGGAAATTCACTTGGTATTAGTTCAAAATTATCCATTAGTCTTGTACCTCAATGGTCTGTATGTACAACAACATCCTAATATTCCAAAAAAAGTGTGGATTTCATAGCCATCTGCAGATTTAAATTGTTTATTTCATTTTCCCATTGCTTGTATCCTTTATTACATGATTTGATCCCAAGACTTTTAATTTTATGTAACATTCCATAAATTGCAGCTCCCAAGAAACACCATTGAATTGAATTAGCTTTATTGTGACGTGTACTCAAATGAGTACAATAAAAAAGTTCTTTACATTGCAGCACCATCTTAAGTAAAAAAAAAAGGACCTAGATACAAATTCTTAAGAACAAAGTCTTAGGGGAAAAAATTAGAAACATAAAGAAATAAAAGAAATCACATCGATTCATCTTTCAACAGTTTCATCACAGAATAGCAAGACACAGATCTGTTCCCATGGTTCCTATCAATGGGTGTATTTCCACTGAGTATATTGCTCATGGTAAGTTCATATGCCCACTGTCTAAAAAAGCCTCATTAAACTTAAATCATCTTACAGGTTAGTTACAATAACACCCCTAATTTCAGTCCCTTCAATAGATTTGTAAGCATAGACATGCTGAGTTGTACTTTCTGACCAGCACGAGTGATCCCTGGCATGAACCAGGTGTTCAGGTGATGGGAAATGAGAATTTATTGGATGCTAGCTGATTGTGAACACTATTTTGGTTGTGTACTTCATGTACTGTTATCAGTAATCTGAATGTGTGAAAGATTAATTTAGAAGGATTAAATTCTATGGTAATTGGGTGCTGATAAGTACTCAGTTGGAATCATGTTGTTCACACAGCTTGGGAGCATTGTGATCAGCCACCTATGTGGAGTGTTATAAACATAGCTGATGGCAATACTGGACAGGTCAGATCCCAGAATTAAATCTGGCTTGATAGATCAGATTGTTTTGTTTATTTTAATTAACGTGGTGGTCAGTGACTGAATTACACACTGAAGAACTTATTTAACAGAACAGGCATTTTTACACAAAAGCCTCAAACAAAGAAACAGGTTAAACCACCTTGGTATGGTTAACACTTCAGAAAATTCTTCAAGCACGCAGCAAAATAAAGATTTCAATCTTGTTCCCAATGCTATTATTGTGTGTTGCCCTCTCCAGATCAACACTAGTGGAAGCAATGATTACACAATAAAAACTGAAATGGATGCTGGAAATCAGAAACAAAAGTGGAAATTGCTGGAAAAGCTCAGCAGGTCTGGCAGCATTTGGGGGAGAGAAATCAGAGTTAACATTTCAGGTCCAGTGACCCTTCCTCAGGGCTGAGGAAGAATTGGGAAACACCATTTCTGAGGAAGGGTCAGCGGACCCGAAACGTTAACTTTGATTTCTCTCCACAGATGCTGCCAGACCTGATGAGCTTTTCCAGCAATTTCTGTTTTTGTTTGTGACAATGATTACACAATCGTTACTGCAATCTACTTTCAGTTAAACTGCAGTTAGTTATCCAGAACAGCAGGTTGTATCAGGTTGCAAAGAAAAGCTGCCTCAGACTCATGACTGAGACTTAGGTGTTACCTGCACTGCTGAGGGATAGCTGGCTAGGCTTTAGTCAATCAGCTGGATCTGTCCTTCTTCTCTGAACTCTGAGCTTCTTTGATGGTTGTTCAGAGCTTACTATCCTGAGTGCCTTCGAAAACACTTACTTTTATATATTTTCGCCCAACCTTCCAGATAATCTGACTCCCATCCAGGACTTTTGTGTCTCTGTGATCATCCATGCATGGGTTGTATAGACAAGATAGATGGCTCTCATTATCCTCCATTCTGCCTTGATAACAATAAAGGTCGAGCAACCCTTAATAGTCCTTTTATCACCAGATTCTTGCTTAACAAGCAGTGCCTGGTTCTGCCTTACACAGTTCTTGTGAAGCTGGCCACTCTTTCTCATCATCCTTGTAGAAACTGAGCTCTTGACCATACTGAAGTGAAGGAATTAGGATGCAGTCATATGGCTACACCATCCAATTACAACAATTTAAGCGCAGTGATATTACCCTTAACTCTTTGTGAACTATGAAGTCTTGTCCCATTAATATTCACAAAACTACAAGTTTAGATTTCTCAGCTTTTACCTAAACCTTCTGGCCTTGAATCTACACAAACTAAACTCCTGCTGAAGTAATTTATTTCCTGAACTCCTGTGACACAATTCCTTTCTAGGAGAGAAACCATACTTCCTCCTGACCTTAGTCAGTCTCTCTAAACAGCTGCAAAAACTTTCGATCATTGAGTTTCCTGAAATAAAGTTACTCCTTAATTATTCTGAACTAGAAACAAATGTATGGCATTCAACTTGACATTTAACATAAACCATAACAGTAAAAAATTGCTTTAAAATATATTTATATTTATTCCTAATAATATCACAGGCATTTACAGCATTTTTTTTGCTGAGCATTTAGGTTGCTGTTCTAGAAGGACACTCTGACCTTGTTTTTTATTAAAATAAAACTCTTCACAAAAGAAATCAACAACCATATGCCACTACTTTGTAAACCTTCTCCAAAACTGATAATATATCTAACTTTCATCATACCTCTTCACAAAAAAAATGAAACTGTATCCTTAAATGTTATGTTCATTTCCCAGTAAAATGTTATGTTCATTTCCTGGTAAAATGTTATGTTCATTTCCCAGTAAAAAGTTATTTTTAGACACTGTTTCTATGTTACATGAAAAGTAATAATATAGTAACAGGAAACACACAATGGCAACTACATGTTGCTTAAGTCTATTTAGATCACAGTAGTCTGTTTGTGTCATATGTGCTCTTGGCAATGCATCTGTTCAATATAGCCATTTCCAGGCACATGATTGATTTGTAAACTGTGTGACTAGAGTATTAAACTTCACTAAAACATCTAGGTTCACAGACGAAGAATACTTCCCATGGTAAGAATGCACGGACCTAATAATATAAATGAAACCTTAAGCAGAAAAAAAGAAGAAAAGTAAAGGGAATTGAAAAAAATGAAGTGATCTAAACATCACCAACAAAGAAAGAAAGGATTGCATTAATATTGTATGTTATATAGCCGTAGGAGAATTCAAAGCACTTTAAAGCCATTGGTGTATTTTTTGAAGTGCAGCCACTGTTACAATAAAGAAAACATGGCAGCCAATTTGTAGATAGGAAGCTCCTACCAATAGTAATGAGATAAGCAAGTATTCTGCTTTGTTGTTATTGGTTGGAGAGACGGATAAGCTCCGGGCTCAGTTTCCAGGACAGGAGTGCAAAGTCACAGCCACCGTTAAGGTGAGGAGACGCAGCCAGCGCCTGGGGGGAACCCAATACACAAGGTTTGAGGGTGTGATCACGGGCCTGGGAGGGGTAAGAGGCAGAGATATGAGGCGGGAGAATGGGTACAGGTCTGGCACAGACTCAGGGACTCCAGCCACAGGACTGAGCCAAACTCTTATTGGGGACAGTGGTCACTCTGGTCCCTGGGCTGGATGGTGTATGCTTTTGAGGTGATTGAATTAAGAAGTTTAAAATTAAGGATTCGATGGGGGAAGCAGTTCTCTCTGCTGGAGCGGAGGGACCCTGTCTGGGCTGTTATCGGGAAACTCTCCCTCACACAAAAAGGTAGAAATCAGGCATTCCCTCTCCCTCACCCTCCCTCAATTTAACCAGCTGAGGCTGGAGGTCCACGAGTGTATTGAGAAGTATGAAGGTGTGTCAAAGATGTTGAAGCACAGATCTACCATGATTGAATTGATGTAAGTTACTCAAGGGCTGAATGGCCTCCTCCTGTTTTGTGGCTTAATATCAGGACAGGGAGACGGACCGGGTTCTAATTCTGAGGTTCCTGTTGACTTGTCATCTCAGAAATGGTACCACAAGAAATCTAGGAGCTCAGCAACTGTCAATCATGGTCCCTGGTTTGATCCTGGTCGCCAGGGTCTGGTACCAAGCTCGTGATTCCTGAGGAAAGTGTGGACATTTCCCAGGCTGAGTAAGGCAGCTCAAAGCAGCAGTGCCATACATCTCGTGAGATGCCAACCTTTAGAAAACCTGAAATGAAAGTATTCCAACTTAATGTTGGATGGTGTTGGAGGTTGACTCAATAGAAACAGAACTGAAACCTATGATGACATAAAGCGATGGAGAGACTTTTATAAAATCATGAAGAGCGTAGATAACTTGAACAGCAAAGTTGCTTTCCCCAGGGTAGGGGTGTTCAAAACTAGGGTGCATATTTTTAAGGTGATTGTCAAAAGATTTAAAAGGGACCTGACCGACAACTTTTTCACACAAATAGTGGTTTATATGTGGAATGAACTGCCTGAAGAAGTGGTAGTGCAGGTACAGTAACAACATTAAAACAACATTTGGACAGATACATGAACAGGAAATGCTTAGACAGATATGGTCCAAATGCAGGCAGTTGGGATTAGTTTAATTTGGGAAACCTGGTTGACATGGATGAGTTGGACCAAATGGTCTGTTTCTATGCTGTGTGACTCTATGACTCTAATCGTACATTCTTGCCTCTAGATTTCTCAAAAGAAATTCAAACGATTGTGGTTGATATAAATAACATTTTATACAACAGTGACAGATATAAATTACAAATGAATGTAAAGCATCACAAGACATCTCACCTCCTCGTCCATTCAATATTTCTGCTCACATGCCTTCAGTTTCTTTGAAAAATAACCTGACAGCTTGTTTGACCCCACTTTGACTTCTGATAGTAAAACAGCACCCATACCAGTGTGCTATCCTCAGCAGCCAGTTTGATTGGCTTTGCAAAATTCAGTGCTGCTAAAGCCTTTGCAGTTGACAGCATAGATTTCAAGTTGTCAAAGGTACTCTGACATTAATATTCTCATCCAGATTTTTCATCTTGCTTCAATAAATTTGTCAAAGGAGCTACAACAGTGCTGAATTTTGAAACAAGTATCTCACAAAATCAAGCATGTATAATTATTTAATTACAGTTCTGCAACATTTGAATAAAGCATGTGTCCACTTTTGTGACTGTGTTTACTTTACAGTAACGAATGCAGAATTTTTGTATAGAGGCAAATTATTGCGGTGATCTGAAACAAACTCAGAGAATGCTGAAGTAAAAAAGTAGTTCTGGTAGTTTGTATGCAGGGAGAAACAGAGTTAACGCATTGAGTATGATATGACTTTTCTTCAGAAGTGAACAGAATATTTATAACCTACTTAGGTTCAGCACCATCACAACAGGTGAGTTCCAGCAGCTATGCCTCAGGTCAATAATGTCATTGTTCATCATGAGCTTATGTTCTTCCTTCACTTGAGCTCATTTCTCTAGATTGAATCTGTAAGGATGTTGTTTTACGGGTAACACATCCCCTGTGTTAACATCATGAACAGCTGAAGATTTTTTTTCTGGTCTATTCACACAAATTAATTTATCAGTCGGCAATAGTCTTTGTAAGTTACATTGAAAATTTATTGAAGATAAAATATTATGCTGTCTAACTTAAGCACCAATATTATTTAATCTGATTGCTGAAGGATCAATGTTTAAATGTTCGATCTCTTATTCATTCTCCAATTATTCTACCACTTTTATTTCACTCACTATTTCTGCTTAACTACCTAAATGCACTTTTCACTTGCCAATTCTCCTGTCATTATATCTTCTTAACACATTCACATGAGACAGTCACTGATTGCATTTTAAGTCTGGAGTAATCACAACATAATTTGCATCTTTTTGTTTCTTATTGATGTTATAAGGTCCAATAAATCTTTCTTTTAATGACTCTCCAACATCGATGTTTTGAAATTTGGACTTTTTATCTTCTGGTTTGTTGAACAATTTTTTAAAGAATATAGGCTGGAAACATAGTCACTGAGACTGAATTTATATATTTTACCTTAATACATTTGAGTGATCCTCCCACCTTATCTCCATATACCAAGAAAGGACTGAGTGTTGTGGATTCATGAATAGCATCTCTAATGACAAACCCGAATCATTAGGATACTGCGACAATAGGTTCTAATGATAGTTTTTAAAGTTTGAAGCCAACTTTTTAATGCACTTTGAGATTGTGGCTAACAAAAATATACACTGCTTCATTTCTTTGAATATTTCAAACATAAAAGTTCAATCTTGGTCTGATTACACTTCTTTGTGCAATCCATTTCTTGTGTAAAAAATGGATCTAAATTTAAGGGGCTGTTAATCTGGTCCAATCAGGGAGCCCTGGCTGACAGATATAAACAGAAGTGTCAGACATCCAGTTCACTCTGACAGCTGGCTCTGAGGAAGCTGGATCAGGGTTGAGGACTCTCCATGTGTAAATAAAGGATGACTCGGTGATGGGACACCGGCCTCTGTGGAGTTATTTCATCTACCCCATTGAGTTGTGAAGGATAGTTCAATTAAAGTACTTATTAGAAGGCAGATCGATTTTTAAATATCCAGGAGTTGATGATTAAGAGGAGCTGGCATGAAAGAGGGCATGAGGCCTGGGCAGATCATCCATGATCTATAATTGTGGATCAGGTTTAGGTTGTTGAAAGACCTTGCCCTGCTCCCATTTGTTCTGGTCTTATTCTATGGCCCAAACTTGCCTGTATCTCCATTATCATTCCATGCTCTTCATACACCCTCCATAACCATTGACCCAGTGTCCCTGCTTCTACAGCATGTGGAGATGAGAAAAATATAAACCTTCTAACAAACTAATAGAGCTCTCACTCAAACAGCTTTGATACTCTAACAAAGTCTAATTCATGAACAAATTTAAATAAAAGTAAAATCTCCTCAAGTAATAAATCCTTTGGAAGAAAGAAACATAGATTTCACGAACCACATCAAAGACTTTTATCTTTATAACTTCTTAATTTTGTCAATCACATGTGAACAGAGCTCCCTGTTATAATAAGTAGTTTCAATCTTTTGAAATTCAGCCAAGCATTCAGTATGGGCTCAGCTGTAATAAAACTGCAAAGAAGGGTGTCAATGCATACTGAAAAATCAGATTGCTTTGGATTTTCTAAGCTGCATCAGATGTCCTGATAATCAAAACTATCCAGGAGTTTTGTGTTTATGTTTTCTAAGTGAAATATGTTGTAGCTTTTTTTATCCATTTAACGATGCTCTGTACTTTTAATTATTTCAAGTAATTGGATGAGAGTCATAGAGTCATACAGCATAGAAACAGACCCTTCAGTCTAACCAGTCCATGTCGACCATAGTCCCAAACTAAATGAGTCCTATTTGCCTGCGCTTGGTCCATGTCCCTCCAAGCCTTTCCTATTCATGTACTTATCCAAATGTCTTCTAAACATTGCAACTGTACCCACACCCATCACTTCCTCTGACAGTTCATTCCACACATGAACCACACTGTGTAAAATAAATTGCCCCTCAGGTCCTTTTTAAATGTTTCTCCTCTCACCTTAAATATGTCTCTGTTAATCCTGAAATTCTCCACCCTTGGGAATAGACACCTTACATTCACCTTATCTATACCCCTCATAATTTTAAAAACCTCGACAAGGTCACCCCTCAGCCTCCTATGTTCCAGTGACTTAAAGGACCCAAACAATGTTGTCTTCAATTTTGGATGCACCTTGATGCTTACTGAATACTGATCAAATTACCTTTGCACTACAAAACCCTAAAAGTAATCTATGAAGTAAAGAATTTTTTTTTTTAAAATTCTGTCGATGGAAGAATGACAACTCATTTTATTTTGGTTTTCTCACTTGGGATAATTATTGCTCATGGCTTCTCTGAGGTACCATGATCCAAATCTTGTTCTAAAATGAAAATAGTGTGGAATCTGAAGTAAAGCAAAAGAAACAGTGTCCAACCTGAGCCATTCAAACTACACTAGTCTGCTCTGACAGTCAATAAGGTCGTGAGGGATATGATGTGCTCTTGCCTCCACTTTCCAGTCTGTTATCATGGCCTTGGTCATTTGAAAATCTGTCCAAGACAGTGTTGAATATATTCAATGATCCAGTCTCCAGTACTCATGTGGGACAGAATTCCAAGCACCAGCTTCCCTCTGAGAGAAGAAGCTCTTCATCATCTCTGTCTTAAATGCGAGACCCCCCTTGTTGAAACTGTGCTCCATGCTTCTATAATTTCACACTGGGGGAACCATCCTCTTAGAATCTACCCTATCATGTCCCCTCACCTTAAATGTTCCAATAAGATTATTTCTCATTCTTCTAAATGAGTATCAATAATGACCTGGTTAACCTGCTCTTTGTAAGAGAATTCCTTCATCCAAGGAATCCAAATCTACAATCAAACAGGAAATGGTGGGATTACTGAACTGGGATTGTTTCTGGCTAAGCCTGTATATCTGTTACCCAACCCTAACTGGGCTTGAGAAGGTGATGTTAAGTTGATTTCTGGAACCTTTGCAGTGCATGTGGAGTAACCCGCACAGATTTGTCAGTTTGCGAATTGAATTCCAGTACTGCAAATTTATTAATACATCACTGAGCCACTGACTTCACCCTGTGTTCAGAAATCTCTATTACCTCACCTGTCCCTACCTTGTATCCACTATCAAGCATACAACATCCCATCCAAAATTATCTGTTTTTGTTTTAACACTGATTTCTTCTGCATCTAATCTCCCTGGAATCCATCTTTGGTAGCCATGTTTTGTTACATCATTATCTAACTGTTTTCATTGAACATGATAGATATTTTAGAAAGGTGTCAGGAATTTCTCTTACCAGTCTTCAATATGCGAGTGTTTATATCATGTAATGCAGAGAGAGAGAGACGGATAAATGTTCTTTCAGTACAAAATATGCTATCACAGTTTAAGCAGCAAAATAGCTTCAGACAATGCTTTCCTTGTCCACGTCGCCACATTCAATCAAGAAGGTCACACTCTACTTTGGAAATTACTGATTGGGACCATTTTGTCTATAGATATGAAGTTTATTTGAAATGCTAGCAACTTATGAAATAATTTAAAAGTGTATAATGAGCAACATGACCTGACCAAATGTGAAGTTTAGTTGAAAA
The DNA here is from genome assembly GCF_037043375.1 of Chiloscyllium plagiosum. Taxonomy (NCBI): domain Eukaryota; kingdom Metazoa; phylum Chordata; class Chondrichthyes; order Orectolobiformes; family Hemiscylliidae; genus Chiloscyllium; species Chiloscyllium plagiosum. The sequence goes on along the minus strand of NW_028270142.1, from coordinate 101,953,833 downwards.
TACAACCAGTTTTTTGTGAAATGTCATACAATGTAATGTTGGGGAAGAAATGACTCCACTGTGTAACCATACTTCGACTTAGTTTTAAAAACATTTCTTTAATTGTTGTAAGTTTTGACAGGTAGTTGCTTCAGGATAATAAATTAAATAACATGTATTACTGCAACATAAAGAGATGATTCTCTGCAGAAAGGTTCCACAGCATGATTTATCAAATGTCAAATTGGTAGGATTTGAGTGCAGCCTGCAGGCAGTTTTGTAAAACTGCAGAAAACAATGCAATGTTGCAACAATGTAAACATTAAAAGTGAATTTTCACAGCACACACAATATGACAAGCTTCATGATTATCTCCTGTGTGCCATTTACTATCATTGTGCAGTAGAAATTTGAAGGAAATCTGCCAGCCTCACCTGGTCTGGCCTAATGTATCACCAGAGCCACAGTAATGTTGACTCTTAACCGCCCTCTGAAATGACCTAGCATAACAGGGAGATGTATCAATCACTATAAAGTATGAAAAAGGAAATGGACAGACCATCTGGCATCAACCTAGGCAGCGAAAAAGACAACAGCAATAACATCTCTGTGGACCCTGTAATACCTCCTTACCAACATAGGCTCATGGAGTCATAGCATCATACAGCACAGAAGTAGACCTTTCCATCCAACCAGTCCACGTCCCCAAATAAACTAGTCCTACCTGCCTAGCCCTTATACCTCCAAACCTTTCCTATTCATGTATCGATCGAAGTGTCTTTTAAACATTGTAATTATACCCACATCCACCACTTACTCAGGAAGTTCATTACATATGCAAACTAGCCTCTATGTGAAAAATGTGCCTCTCATTTCTTTAATATATTTCTCTCATCTCACCTTAAAAAATGCCCCTTAGTCTTGAAAGTCCCCATCCTAGGAAAAACGCAACTACCATTAACTCTATCTATACCTCTCATTATTTTATAAATTTCTATCAGGTCGCCTCTCAACATCCATTGTTCCAGTGAAAGAAGTTCCAGCCTATCCAGTCTTTCTTTATAACTCAAACCTTCCATACCTGACAACAACCTGGTGGATCGCTTTTGAGTCCTCTCCACCTTTACAATATCCTTCCTATAACTAGTCGATCAGAACTAGACACAGTATTACAACCTCAACATGACTTCCCAACACCTATACTCACAGGACTGAGTAATGAAGGCAAGCATACCAAATGTCTTTTTAACCACTCTATGTGACACAAGCTTCAAAGAATTATGCACCTGCACCTCAAGGTCACTCTGTTCTCCAACACTATCCAAAGCTCTACCATTAATTGTATGAGCCCTACTCTTCTTTGTTGTCCAAAATGCAATACCTCACATTTTTACAGATTGAACTTCATCTGCCATTTTTCTGCCCATTGACCCATTTGATCAAGACCTTTTTCTAATCTTAGAAAATTTTCTTCACTGTCTACAATGTCACTAATTTTGGTTTCATCCACAAACATGCCAACCATACCTTCTATATTCACATCCAAATCATTTATATAAATGACACACAAAAGAGGACCCTGTGGAACACTGCTGGTCACAGGCCTCCAGTCTGAAAAGCAACCATCCACTATTATTTTTTGTCTCCCACCATTAAGCCAATTATGCATCCAATTAGCAAACTCACTCTGAATCCCATATGACCTAATTTTACTGATTAGTCTACCATGCAAAACCTAGTCAAAGGCTTTACTAAAATCCAAATAAACAACATCTACTGCACTGCCATCAACAATTTTTTTGGTAATTCCCTCAAAACTCTCAATCAATTTTTGACACACGATTTTCCTTGCACAACACCAGGCTGACCTTATCTAATCAAGTTTTGCCTCTTTTATAATCAATTTACGCAAAACTGAAATCAAACTCACAGGTCTATATTTCCCTGATTTCTGCTTACAACCTTTCTTAAACAAAGATACAACATGAGCCAAACCCGCCAGTCATCAGGCACCTCACCTGTAGTGATAGATGATGCAAATATTTCTGCAAGGAATCTCATAATTTCCTCCCTTACTTTCCACAGTGTTCTGGAATACATTAAATCAGGTCCCAGATATTTATCCACTATTATATTGTTTAAGACCTCCCAAACCTTTGTAATGTGGACTGTTTCTAAAACATCAAAGTTTATTTCGCTGTATTTTCTGGACTTCATTTCGTTCTCCAGAGTTAAGCTGATGTGAAATATTCATTTAGCCCCTCTCCCATCTCCTGGGATTCAAAACAAAGACGACTTCCTTGATCTTTAAGAGGTCTTAAACTCTCTCTAATTATCCTCTTACTTTTAATGTAGTTATAGAATCTCTTTGGATTAGCCTTAACCTTATCTGCAAGTGTTAAATCATATCCCCTCTTTGTCTTCCTGATTTCTTTCTTAAGAACGACCCTACACTCTTTATATTGAATAAGAGATCTAATTGAACCAAGCTGTATGCAGAGGAACCTCGAGTATCCAAAGTACACAAGCAGGCAGTATTTCTTTCAGTTAATCGAATTCCGGATTCCAGATAACATAGTTTAGCCAAGCATCGGGACTTTGCGATCTTGTCGGATAATCCTATATTCGGATAATTGAATGCTGGATAATTGAAGTTCCTCTGTACATCTAAAATATTCTCAACTGAAACTTCAGTATTTTTATTCATCCTTTGTTCCTTAATCTTACCAGTCTTGCCCTTCACTCTAACAGAAACATAATACCTCTGTACTTTTATCATCACACCCTTGAAAGCACCGCACTTGTCAGACATTCTTTTACCTGCCAACAGTTTATTCCAATCAACTTTTCAAAGTTCTTGTCTCATACCATTAAAATTTGCCTTCCTCCAATTAAAAATTTTAACCTTTATGGAAGGCTTCTTCTTTTCAATAACCATTCTGCAACTAGCAGAATTATGATTGCTAGACTCAAAGTGTTTCCCCATTTTTACTTTAGCTTTATTGCCCAAAAGAAGGTCTAGTTTTGCTCCTTCTCTAGTAGGAGCATCCACATATTGATAAAAAAACATTTCTTGAACATGTTTCACAAATTCAGCACCATCCAAACCTTTAACGTTATAGTAGCCCCAGTCAATGTTTGGAAAATTAAAATCCCCCATTATCACAATCTTATTATGCTTACATATATCTGAGATCTCCCTATATATTTGTTCCTCAATTTTCTCTAACTATTGTGGGGCTGATAGTACAATCCCATCAAAGTGATCTTTCTTTTCTTATTTGTAATTCCTACCCAACATCTGGGGGCTAGTGCCAAAACTAGGAAAAGAGCCTCACAGACTGGTCAAGCAACAGTCTGACATAACCATACTCATGGAATCATACCTGACAGACAACATCCTAGACACCATCCCTGGTTATGTTCTATCCCAGCAGCAGGACAGACCCAGAAAGGTAGTGGAGGGAGTTGCCCTGGGAGCCTTCAACATCTGCATCAGATGGTGAGGGAACTAACAAGAGGGAAACATATACTTGAACTCATCCTTACCAATCAGCCATCTGCAGATGCATATATCCACAACAGTATTGGTAACAGTTACCACAGTCACTACACAGTCCTTATGGAGGCAAAATCCCACCTTCACATTGAGAATACTCTCCATTGTGTTGTGTAGCATTGTCACAGTGCTAAATGGGACAGTCTTCAAATAGATCTAGCAACTCAAGACTTGGCACCTATGAGGCACTATGGGCTATCAATATCAGCGGAATTGTACTCCAGCATAATGTGCAACTTCTTGGCAGGCATATCCCCCACTCAACTGTTACCATCAAGCCAGAGGATCAACTTTGGTTCAATGGAGAGTGCAAGAGGGCATGTCAGGAGCAACACCACGCAGATGTGAAAATAAAGTTTTAACCTGGTGAAGCTACCAAACAAGACTGCATGAATGCCAAACAGCATAAGCAGCAAGTGATAGGCAGAGCTAAGCAATCCCACAATCGACGGATCAGATCTCAGCTCTGCAGCCTTGCCACATCCAGTTGTGAATGGTGGTGGACAATTAAACAACTCACTGGAGGGGGAAGCTCCGCAGATATTCCCATCCTCAGTAATAGAAGAGTCCAACACATCAGTGCAAAATATAAGACTAAAGAATTTGCAAAAACCTTCAACAAGAAGTGCCAAGTAGTTGATCTATCTCAGCCTCCTCCAGTCATTCCCAGCATTACAGATACCAGTCTTCAGCCAAATCAATCCACTCCACATGATATTAAAAACAGTTGATGGCACTGGATACTGCAAAGGCTACAGGCCCTGGCAATATTACTAAAGACTTGTGCTCCAGAACTTGCCTTTCTCCTAGCTAAGTTGTTCCAATTCTAATGCAACACTGCATCTACAAGACAATGTGGAAAATTACTACAGTATGTCCTGTAAACAAAAAGTAGGACAACTCCAACCCAGCCAATTACCATCCCATCAGTCTACGGTATGTCATCAATGATAGAAGCTGTCATCAACAGTGCTATCAAGAGCACATGCTCAGCAATAACCTGCTCAGTGATGCCCAGTTTGGGTTCTGCCAGGGCCACTTGGCTCCTGACCTCATTACAGCCTTGGTTCAAACATGGACAAAGAGCTGAATTGCAGAGGTGCAATGAGAGTGACAGCCCTTGATCTCAAGGCTGGATTCAACTGAGTGTGGCGTCAAGGCACCCCCTGGGCAAAATTGGAATCATTGGGGTATCAAGAGGTAAGGTCTCTACTGGCTGGAGCCATACATGACACATTGGAAGATGGTTGTGGTTGTTGGCAGTCAGTCATCTCAGCTTCAGGACATGTCTGCAGGAGTTCCTCACGATAGTGCCTTCAGCTGCTCCATCAATGACCTTCCTTCTATCATAAGGTTAGAGATGATTTTACAATGTTCAGCATCATTTGTGATTCCTCAGATACTGAAGTAGTCCATGTTCAAATGCAACAAGATCTGGACAATATCCAAGCCTGGGCTGACAAATGGCAAGTAACATTTGCACCACACAAATGCCAAGTAATGATTATATCCAATAAGAGATGACCAAACCACCATCATAATGGTGTTGCCATCACTGAATATCCCACTATCACCATCCTTAGAGTTACTACTGTACAGAAACTCAACTGAACTTGCCATATAAACAGTTGCTGCAAGAGCAGGTCAGAATACGTGGCAAGAAACTCACCTCCTGTCTCCCCAGTGGCTGTCCATCATCTGCATGGTACAAATCAGGAGTGTGATGGAATACTCCCCACTTACCTGGATGGGTGCAGGTCCAACAACACTTAAGAAGCTTGATACTATCCGGGACAATTGCTTGGCACTACTTCCACTCTCTCCACCACTGATGCTCAGTAGCAACAGTGTGCACTATCTACAAAATGCACTGCTGAAATTCACCAAAGATCTGAGACAGCACCTTCCAAATCCATGACCACTGCCATCTACAAGGACTAGAGCAGCAGATACAGGAACACCACCTTCAAGTTCCCCTCCAAACCACTCACCATCCTGACTTGGATATATCACTATTCCTTCACTACTTCTGAGGCAAAATCCTGGAATTCTCTCCTTAATGGTATTGTGTGTCAACTCTCAGCATGTGAATTGCATTGGTTCAAGAAGGTGGCTCATCACCATCTTGTCAAGGGCAACTAAGGACAGGCAATAAATGTTGGCCAGCCAACAATGCCCACATTCCACAATTGAATAAAAAGTGCATGGCTTAAGGACATCACTGGCTAGGTCAGCATTTATTACCCATCCCTAATTGCCTAGAGGGCAGTTAAGTGTCAACCCCATTGCTGGAGCCATATCTAGGTCTGAGCAGGTAAGGACAGCAGTTTCATTCCCTCATTCATAAACCAATGCTCATGTTGCAAACTGGCGCCATTTTGAAAGGGCCCAACTCTAGGTTCCAAAGCAGGCACGCATTACAGGTCTTTAGTCCTTATTATCATGGAAATCAAGATCTTATAATGCAAATCAAGAAGCACCATTTAGTAGAACCATCAAGGCTAAAGCACCATGCTTGACTGATACCTTATCTACAATCTTCAAAATTCATTTCCTCCATGATCTGGGCACTGTGGCTGCAGGTTATACCATCCACAAGATACACTACAGCAATCTATCAAGGAGTTTTTTTGGCAACATTTTTTCAAATTTGTGATCTCTACTACCAGAAAACGAAGGGCAACAGACACATGGGAACACCAACGTATATACGGTAGTTTCCCTTCCAAGACACATGCCATTCTGAATTGGAGGTATATTGCTCTTCTTCACAGTTGTTGAACCCAAATGTTAGAACTCTATGTGTGATCTGTAGTGATTCAAGAAGGTAACATCCTGTCACATTCACATTCAAATTAAGGACAGTCATAAATGCTGGCCTTACCTGTGAAAATCATATTCAACAAATGAATAATTGATAAAAAAAAAAGGGACTCAGTTGAAACTTTAGATCAGGCCCTGTTCTGTAGATATATTGACTATTTCTGTGGTCATGGAAACAAAGGCAAGTTCTCTTTGGAGGCCTACAAAAACAACCTGGGCCACTGTCTCCCTGTTCTCAGTGATCACTCTACGGACCTGTACCTTTAAGACGATTACATGACATCAAAAGATGTAAAATTCTGCTTGAAGATACCTGCCCCATTTTCAGTCACTCACTCTCTGCCGTGGAGTTAATGGTGTTTGTTCAGTCAGTCAATGACATGCATATAAATCAGTAAGCACAGAACCCAGACTATGTGTGTAAGTCCATGATATGTAGCTATGTCAATCATTGGTGTTAATGAAGTTCAATTCATCTGTATGAACAAGAACGGAGTGTGGAATTTCCCACTCGCTTGAGTAGTGTGTGCATGTTGAGAATGTTGAGAAACTATGGCAAAAATTGAAAAATCAGCTTTTTGACATTGAAAAATTGTTTGTCTAAAGTCTTAAAAGCATGTTCAGAACCTTACTAATTACCAGTGTCTCTCTTATTTCAATGCATTTGCAATTCAGTACCAACTTGTCTCATTTCTAAACAGCTCCCTATTCTCCTCCCAATCCTGGGCATCAATTTCTGACATAAATGTCAGAGTGGTAACCTGGCAACAGTAGCTTGCCACTTGTTTCTCTAGGCCTTCATCTTACTCTGGCTATACCACCCAAATGTTAGAACTCTGTATGTGCGATTCCCTAGACATTCTTCGTTCATGCAAGTGGGCATCGGCAAACTACATTATAGTGCCAACCTTAGAACCGACTCTCACGACACTTCAGCCTTTCAGGGCTTTATTTTGGAGCTCAGGAACACTTACGATTTGTGACATCTCACAACTTTTAGCTTACTTTCTTAGCATTCACTATGGGAGGGGGGAAAGCTGTAGCCGAGTGATAATGTCATTAGGCTCGTAATTAAGAACACCACACTAAGGCTCTGGGGACATGACTTTAAATCATGGTGAAACTTGAATTCAGTAAAAAGAAGGAATATAAAGTTAGCCTAATGGAAACCATATAGTTTGCAATAAAAACTCATCTGGGTCACTGAATTCCTTTAAGGAAGGAGATCTGCCACTACAGAAGGGCCATAAATGAGTTCACCAACTTCCACTTCCCATAAACATATCACAAAATAAACTTACTCCCTGCATATTAAGGAGCTGCTAGCCTCAATGGCTGCATTGCATAGGAGGAGGTGGCAGCATGTCACAGTTTGGAACACTGAACAGTCACAAGGTTGAACATGCTGTATTACATCTACGTAACTGTGTGTGCTAACAGCTTATGTGGCAAATTACTGCCCGTGCTTCAATCAAACGGTCAGAAGGAAAGTTAAAGGGGCTCATTCCTTAGAGGGGTTAAGAGGAAACACAGTCGGTCGAGGTGGCTCATCTAATTCCAGGGGATGGGCTATGTTCAATCCTGCAGGTCAGGGGAAAGCTATGTTAGGATTACAGATGTGTTAGTCAGGGTGTTGTGAAGTCATCAGTCCAGGATGGTTGAGCCATCTGGTCTTGAAATGGGACAAGAAGATGCATTAAGTACAATTGAACTCAATAAAAGAAACTTAGTGATGATGCATGAGCAGGAGAGGTGGTGAGCAATGTTCCCTCTAAGCTCAGAGAGACTGCGCACACCAGTTGGCATGCTGACATATTAACATCTGCGAGTAGAAGTCACAGATTCAAGCAACAGAAAACTGAAAAGGGGAAGGTGGTGAGGTGCCTCCAGTGAATGAGGAGGAAGATCAGAGGTCTGGAGCACGAGTTATTTGGGTAGATGAGTTTGGGCAGAAAGGTGATGAGTGACTGCCAGAGAAAGCGCGAGAGGGCCAGGCTGTCAGTGAGGGAATCTTCCAAGTGCATCCTGCTCACAAACTGTTTTTCAGCCTTGGAAAATGGTAAATGTATTCTGCGAGGGCAGCAGAGCCAAGGCCATGGCACTGTGGGTAGTCCAACCTCTCAGGGGAGTTGGAAAAAGTATGGAAGGGCAATAATTGTAGGGGATTAATTAGTGAGGGGAGTAGATGTGAACTACTGCCGCTGTAGACTTGACCTCTGGATGGGATGTTGCCTCTCGCATGTCAGGGACATCATAGAAAGGCTGCAGAGCATCCTGAAGAGGAAGAGAGAACACCAGAGAAGCTTCTTACAGATAAAACTGAATTAAAGCAGTGGCAAGCATTTAAGGAGGAGGTAGCAAGAGAAAGGGCAAATATTTTGCTGTAAAGACAAAGTGTGGGATCAAACCCTAATATTGAAGGAAATAGAGGTTAGGATTAAGAAAAATAGAGAAGAGGTGGCAGATAGAGGACTCAATATAGTAGAGTCCACAGAGAAGTATAACAAGTGCAAGGAGGAACTTTAAAAAAATTAGGAAAGCTTAGGGATTGCACAAGAAAGTATTGATGGTAGATAAAGGAAATTCAAATATTATTTTCTAACATATGAAGAGCAAGAGAATAACTAAAGGAAGAGTAGAGCACTCTGGGAATGTTTGAAGCAATCTGTGTGCATACTCAAAAGGTCATGGGTACAATCATCAGTGAATTCCTGATGAAGGGCTTTTGCCCAAAACACCGATTTTCCTGCTCCTCGGATGCTGCCTGACCTGTTGTACTTTTCCAGCACCACTCTAATCTTGACTCTGATCTCCAACATCTGCAGTCCTCACTTTCGCCTAATGAATACTTTGTGTCAGTGTTCATAATGGAAAAGACCAATGCAAGCATAGACATTAGATTAGGCGAAATATTAGAAGAAACTAACATAGAGACAAAGAGAGATACAGAGACTGAGTGAGGGAGAGAGGAGGTACTAGTGGGTTTAACAGCCTTAACAGTGAATAAATCACTGGTCCAGATGAGATGTATCGTGGGATGTTGAGGGAGGCAAAGGAGGAGATACCAAGGGCCCTGGCAGTAAATTTCTGATCCTCACAGGCCACAGATAGAGTGCCAGAGGACTGGGGGACTGTTAACATTACCCCATTATTAAAAACAGTAAAGAAGAGATAGACCAGGAAATGACAGGTCAGTTAATCCAACATCAGTAGTGAGGAGGTTATTCGAAATAATTCTGAGGGATAGATGTATCTGCACTTGATGAGGCAAAGATTAATCAAGGACAGTCAGCATGGATTTGTCAAAGGCAGGTCTTGTTGGACAAATATGATTTTTTTGAGGAAGTAACCAGGAGTGTTGAAAAAAATAATGCATTTGATGTGGCCTACATAGACTTTAGAAGATTTTTGATAAGTTCCCTCATGGCAAACAGGTCAAGAATGTATGAGTCCATGGGATCCAAGGCACAGTAGCATGCTAGATCCATAATTGGCTGAGAGGCAAGAAGCAGAGGGTGATGGTTGAGGGGCATTTCTGTGATTGAAAGTGTGTTTCCCGTGAGCTTGTATAGTGCTCCATGCAGGGACCTATGCTGTTTGTGGTGTACATTAATGATTTAAATTTGAATGTAGGGGGTATAATCAAGACGACATGATAATTGTTATGATGTAAATAATGAAGAGGATAGCTGTAACTCCCGGAGGATATCAGATCAGGTGAACAAAGCCATGGCAAATGGAATTCAACCCGGGAAAATATGAGGACATGCACTTGGAAGGTTAACAAGGCAATGGTCAAATCTGAACAGTACTGAACATCAGAAAGGCCTTAATGTGATTTTCCACAGATACTGAAGGTTACATGGTAGGCAGATCAGGTGGTTAGAAGGCATACAGGATATTAACTGAAGAGAAGAGTAAGGAGGTTATTTTTGTTTAAAGGCAGGTCTTGTTTGACAAATATGATTGATGTTTTTGAGAGGTAACCAGGACTGTTGAAAAGAATAGTACATTTAATGTGACCTACATAGACTATTTCAGACTTGCATCTCAAATTTGTAATGCTCAGTTACAGTAGACATTAGACTCCAAATTTTAGCCTCATTAGAAACAGAAGATAATAAGGGATAGAAATGACTTATATAAATTCTTCAATTTTAGATGTTATAAGAACACATAAAGTGTTCTATACATATCAATAACAGCAATTCTAGTACAGCATTGTATGAAAAATAAAACATTTTTTGTTAAAGTGGATTTTCTCAAATGGACCTTGCATTTAAAAACACATTTCAAGAATTCTATTTCTTTTAAAATTAGAGAATGCTATTTCTGAGATTGGTTCGAAGAAATTACTGCCTCCTTTGTTCTGGCCGCAACTCTTCCTGGACGTTGAAACGAAATACGCCTGTGGTTCTAATGAACAGATGCAAGAACAACATCTTGAGAACAGCAAATGCCACATTCATTTTAGGGCCAATCAGTTTGCTGAATGACAATAAAAAGCATCCGTGACCCGCTTGAGGCTCAGTATGTTCCAGAAGCACTGTAGCCTGACAGATGTTTTCATCTGGATGGTTAACAGCACCTTTGTTCACCAGAGAAATGAACTGGAAACTCTAATAATACTGGCTTTCTCAGTGTGGAGATTACATTCTTAGGATGAAATAAGAACATTACAGAATTCATGGTGAAAATCAAATGAAAGACAGAAATTCAACATGATCAAAGTGATCAACATTGGTTAAATCACACGTTCACACACATCAAGTGAGTGGACCTTTGTGGAACAATGAGATAAATTCTTTAAGTGTCTAACCCAATTTAACTGACTATTATAAACTCAGCATTGACAAAATTGTGTGTGTCCCCAGTAACATTATGTATGTCATGATGTATGGAATGTTGTACCAAGAATGGCAGCAATCATTTACTTCTTGTAAAATCCACCCTCCTGAGAGAAAGGGATTTGTAACTCGATAATACAGATAGAAAATCAGATTTCAGTTCATTCACACTTTATATGTATTCCTGCTATAGTTCTGCTACAGCATTTAAAAGGACAATTGTTAAAAACAATTGAACATTGATTGCTGCATTAAAAATGTTATTGATCATTCTGGGTCTTAGAACAAAATAACAACAGATGAAAAGAATAGATTAAATTCATCATGTACAATTTCCGATAAAAACATTAATATGATTTGTTTTAAACATATAAAGCCTTGAACATGAAATATGAAGACAAACTATTCACTGTATTGCTGGCAAATGGTCAACTGAAAGCAATTTCAAACTTTCAGAAAAACCAGGGGAACAATTAGCTTGGTTTTAACATTTAGATTCAAAAGACAAGGTTGCGTCCATGATAAAAATAGTGTACTTGCAAAATTAGAAAAGTTCTTTTTTTTAACTGGCAATGTCTTTATGATTCTTACAGTGTTAGATTAGATTAGATTACTTACAGTGTGGAAACAGGCCCTTCGGCCCAACAAGTCCACACCGCCCCGCCGAAGCGCAACCCACCCATACCCCTACATTTACCCCTTACCTAACACTACGGGCAATTTAGCATGTCCAATTCACCTGACCTGCACATCTTTGGACTGTGGGAGGAAACCGGAGCACCCGGAGGAAACCCACGCAGACACGGGGAGAACGTGCAAACTCCACACAGTCAGTCGCCTGAGGCGGGAATTGAACCCAGGTCTCTGGCGCTGTGAGGCAGCAGTGCTAACCACTGTGCCACCGTGCCGCCCACTGCCACCGTGCCGCCCACTGCCACCGTGCCGCCCACACGCCCACATGATGCAGCTGCAAATCAAATAATATGATTCATGTCTAGATTTGCCGAGGTATTGGGAATTGGGTGTGTTCAATGTCACCTCGGAAACTCAGAGCATGTTAGATACATTTGTCAGGGGCTTTTTAATTTAGCCGGCTTATTTTAATTTTATTTCTGATTCTCCCATCCAATCAGCTAAGAACAGAACGGGCCCTGAAGGAATATCAGAAGAGTAGGACCAGTCTTAAATGAGGAATCAAGTGGGCTAAAAGGGGTCATGAAATAGCTTTAGCAAGCAGAATTAAGGAGAATCCCAAAGCCTTTTATTCTTATATAAGAAGCAAGCGGGTAACTAGAGAAAGGATTGGTCCACTAAAGGATAATGAAGGAAGGCTGTGTGTCGAACCTGAGAGAATGGGTGAGGTTCTGAATGATTACTTTGCATCAGTGTTCACTGAGGAGAGGAACATGATGAATGTTGAGATGAGAGACAGAAGTTTGATAATTTTGGATCACGTTGACATAAGTAGGGAAGATGTGTTGGGTAGGCTAGAGGTTATTAAAGTGGACAAATACCCATGACCAGAGGGGAGACAGGCCGCCTACTTGCGGAGCATTTCAGAGAACACTTCTGGGACACCCGGACCAACCAACCCAACCACCCGGTGGCTCAACACTTCAACTCCCCCTCCCACTCCACCAAGGATATGCAGGTCTTTGGACTCCTCCATCGCCAGACCACAACAACACGACGGTTGGAGGAAGAGCGCCTCATCTTCCACCTAGGAACCCTCCAACCATAAGGGATGAACTCGGATTTCACCAGTTTCCTCATTTCCCCTCCCCCCACCTTGTCTCAGTTAAATCCATCGAACTCAGCACCGCCTTCCTAACCTGCAATCTTCTTCCTGACCTCTCCGCCCCCACCCCAGTCTGACCTATCACCCTCACCTTGACCTCTTTCCACCTATCGCATTTCCAACGCCCCTCCCCCAAGTCCCTCCTCCCTACCTTTTATCTTAGCCTGCTGGACACACTTTCTTCATTCCTGAAGAAGGGCTTATGCCCAAAACGTCGATTCTCCTGTTCCATGAATGCTGCCTGACCTGCTGCGCTGTTCCAGCAACACATTTTCAGCAGAGGGGATCTATCCCAGGTTGCTGAGGGAGGTGAGAGAGGAAATAGCTGGGGCCCTGACAGATATCTTTGTAGCATCCTTAAATACAGGTGTGGTGCTGGAGGACTGGAGGGTTGCTCATGTTGTCCCCCTGTACAAGAAGGGTAGTAGGGATATTCCGGGTAACTACAGACCAGTGAGCCTGATGTCAGTGGTGGAAAAGTTGCTGGAGAAGGTACTGAGGGATAAAATCTATTTATTTTTAGAAAAGAATGGTCTTATCAGTGATAGGCAAAATGGTTTTGTGTGGGGGAGATTGTGCTTTACCAACTTAATAGAGGTCTTTGGGGAAGTGACCAAGTTGATAGGTGGAGGAAGGGCTGTAGATGTCACATACGTGGACTCTAGTAAGACATTTGATAAGTTTCTCCATGGTAATCTAAGAGAGAAAGTGAAGTCACATGGTATGCAGGGTGTTCTAGCTAGGTGGATAAAGAACCGGTTGAGCAACAGGAGACAGAGAGTAGTAGTTGAAGGGTGTTTCTCGAAATGGTGAAAGGCGACCAGTGCTGGGGCCACTGTTGTTTGCGATATACAGAAATGATCTGGAAGAGGGCACTGCTGGTATGTTCAGCAAGTTTGCAGATGACACAAAGATTGGTGGAGTAGCAGAAAGCATAAGGGACTGTCAAAGAATACAGGAGAATATAGATAGACTGGAGAGTTGGGCGGAGAAATGGCAGATGGAGTTCAATCAGGGCAAATGTGAGGTGATGCATTATGTGAAGTCTAATTCTAGAGTGAATTGTACAGTAAATGGAAGAGCCTTGGGATGAGTTGCTGAGCAGAGAGATCTGTGTGTTCAGGTCCATTATACCCTGAAGGTTGCTGCACAGGTGGATAGAGTGGTCAAGAAGGCATATGGTATACTTGCCTTCATCGGATGGGGTATTGAGTATAAGACCTAGCAGGTCATGTTAAAATTGTACATGCCGTTGGTTTGGCTGCATTTAGAACACTGTACAGTTCTGGTTGCCACGTTACCAAAAGGATTTGGACACTTTGGAGAGGGTGCAGAGAAGGTATACGAGGATGTTGTCTGGTATGGAAGATGCTAGCTATGAAGAGAGGTTGAGTAGGTTAGGATTGTTTTTCATTAGAAAAAAGGAGATTGAGGGTGGATCTGATTGAGGTATACAACATCATGAAGGGTATAGACAAGGTGGATAGAGATATGCTTTTTTCCAGGGTGAAGGATTCAATAACAAGAGATCACGCTTTCAAGGTAAGAGGTGAAAAGTTTAAGGAGGTTACACATGGCAAGTACTTTACACAGAGGGTGGTAGGTGCCTGGAGCATTTTGCCAACAGAGGTAGTAGAGGCAGGTACGGTAGATTCATTTAAGATGAATCTGGACAGATGCATGAGTAGGTAGGGAGCAGAGGGATACAAATGCTTAGGAATTGGGTGATAGGTTTAGACAGTAGATTTGGATCAGTTCAGGCTTGGAGGGCTGAAGGGCCTATTCCTGGGCTGTAAAATTTCTTTGTTTTTTTTTGTTCTAATCAGTAGGCTGGTAGGACCCACATGTCACAATCTCAACTTCAGTCTTAAAAGGGCTGACTTGAAGACATAATTTGAAAGTGTTTAGAGTACCTTTGAAGAAAAGGAGAAGGAAATAGAAGAGAAACATGCATATTTTGCATCTCCCCACGCGTGCTGCTCGAGGCTACAAAGAGCATGAGGAACATGTTGTGTTAGGTTCTGTTATGTCTCACAGCCAACATCTCAAAATTCCTTTAAGATACTGTACCATAGTTATTGACCAGCGGTATATAAATCTCAGATTCCAAATTGACTCAGACCACTTGAGGCCTCTTACACTAATGGACATATTCTAAACCTTTTAATTGAACACCTTGATGTTAATCCAGTCATGGATGTGCTTGTGATTGTAACATTTGTTTATATTAGTGAGCTGTAATAAACATTTGTTGGATCTTTCAATACCACGCTACACTCTAAAATCTTATATTAGAGGAATTAATATAGCTTTGCTGATCAGATAACAATATCCCACAGGTGAAAAGCATAAGTCAATGCGAAGTCTCAGCAATGAACAGAGAGGTAGAAGCAGAGATAGAAATCAAGAAGGTGATGATGGGAAGCATCATATGAACGGCAGAATATAAGGCCACTGTCCTGGATGCACTGCAGGCAAAAGGTCAGGATTTCACCTGACAGACTGACTTCACCTGTATTCTGATGCTTGCATTGGCCCAATCCTCTCACTTTTTCTGCTCAAACGTATTCCAGTTATTACAATCTTGTCAGGGATTGTTAATGTTCAAAGACAAAATCTGAATACCCAGCAACTAACCAACAGAAATACGCCACAAATTTTAGATCTTTAAACAAAATAAACATTATTGCATAGAGATAGAAAATAAATAAACCAACTACTACTGACATAACACTAGACCTCATAAAGACTGATGCTAGAAACTCTGCTCTACTTATTACTCATACCCCAGTGTTACATTATCTAATGAAATTTTAATGCTTCTTTCATGTCTTATGGGACTAAACAAAAACTTAGCCCAGGCATCCAGAATTCATTATATTCTCCTCAGTGTTCCAGATATCTTATAATATTAGGTTCTATGGGGACCTTCCATCTTTTCTTTGCAGAGTTTTGATGTATTATGTACAATTCTGGTCACCCTGCTATAGGAAGGCTATAATGAAACTAGAAAGGGTGCAATGAAGATTTACAAAGATGTTACTAAGACTGCAAGGTTTTACTTAGAAGGAGATGCTGAATAGGCTGGGACTTGTTTCCCTGGAGTGTAGGAGTCTGAGGGTGACCTTAGAGAGATGTGTAAAATTATGACAAACATAGATAAAGTGAATAGGGAAGGTCTTTTCCCCAGAGTAGGAGAGTCCAAAATGAGAGGGAATAGGTTTAAAGTGAGAGGGGAAAGATATTTAAGGGAACTGCAGGTCAACTTTTACACACAGAGGGTGGTGCGCAAATGGAACGAACTGTCAGAGGAAGTGGTAGAGATGGGTACAATTGTGACATTTGGACAGGTATATGAATAGGAAAGATTTACAGGGATATGGACCAAATGCAGGCAAATGGAACTAGTTCAGTTTAGGAAACCTGGTCAGCATGGACAAGTTGGGCCGAAGTGCCTGTTTCCATGATGTATGACTCTACGACTCTATGATGCTATGACTTTATCTTTATGAACTCTTGGCTGTATAAAGCATTTGCTTATTAATGCTTGCATTTTCCAAACCACTAAATGCCTTGCCATAGAAACGTCATATAGTACACACAATATCGTCTTAAAATATTTGGATGGCAGCAACATTTGATAAAAAATTGTCTATTCTTCAGTCACAGGTCTGTGAGGATGTCTCCAAATCCTTTTCAGAACTCAGTTTTTCATATAATAGCATTCTGAAACTCTTTCAACCTTAGTTTCAGTGTCAGCTGTGTGTTCTTTATTCATGATTTTAGTTTTTAAGATTCATATAAACCTATCAAAACTACTTTACTTAACTCTTTCAAGTTCAATAGTGATTTGGCCGGGCTTTTTTTTAAATTCAGAAGACTCTATCAATATGAGTCAGGTGTTAACTCATGTGTTGTCAATTCAACATTTTTAAACAATGTAATGATCATGAAAACCTTCCCTAAAAGGAAGGATAAATTTCTTTTCTTTTACCTGTCAACATACTCTGCATGGGCAGTGTCCAATGCTCTTTTGCCCAATTAATTTGTCCAGCAATTTTCTCAAATTACATGTGGAAAGCTGCCACACTCTTCATTTCAAATTTTGGCAGAGTCTGTGCAAACTTAAACATTTCTGTGTAGCATTTAGATTAGTCTCGAATTCTTCCTGCCAGAGCCTGCATCAGAATCTGATAGACAATAGACAATAGACAATAGACAATAGGTGCAGGAGTAGGCCATTCACCCCTTCGAGCCTGCACCGCCATTCAATATGATCATGGCTGATCATTCCTAATCAGTATCCTCTTCCTGATGGCTCCTCTCTAAATTTATATTCATATTCTCCCACTTACTCTCTCTTTTACGAAACTAATTTTTTGATATCTATTCTTTTCATTTCCATTTTCTTTCTTCTTAATTTCACCTCCGTTTTCTTATTGCTTTCTGAGATCTCTAGTTTCTTCATTTTTTTTTCCTCATGCTCAAACTGCTTTGATTAAAATGGAATATCATCTGATTCTGAAGTTTCATCACCCAGACTAACTGATCTTACAGTCCTTCAATTTCTCTTCAAGTAGCTTTCACTTCCTCCCAGGAGATTTGGAGTGGCTGGTTCACTAATTTTAAAGTCATTTACATAATAGTTAAAAGCAATAATTTACAGCAATACTTTCCCAACTCGGGGTGGGAAAATAAATTAGATTTCTTCAGGCCTCAGGTCATTTCGCACTGCAAAGGCACATGGCCAGTCACACCAGAGAGCACTCACACCCACAAGCTGTTTAGTTATCTGGGAGACAGTCATCGACAACTAGGGACCACTCCACAAACCAGTCAGCTACTTGTTGCTGATTGAATCTCACTTTTATACACTCACTGGCACTGGGCTGTCTGTAACTAACCTTCCCCACTCCTTGAGCAAAGCAGCCAGGCAAACTCCACTTGGTGGGTTTCAGCAGATTTTGTTTAAAAAGTGAAGCAATCTCTTCCACAAAGATTGTTAATTTTTTTTAAAAAAGCAATTCTTTTCTCATTAAGTCCACAATGAAAACTACAGAAAAATGAAAAGATAAGATCTATACAACACAATTTGGAGATGCTAGTGTTGGACTGCAGTGTATAAAGTTAAAAATCATACGATACTTGTGACAACCACCTAATGAAGGAGCAGCACTCTGAAAGCTAGTGCTTCCAAATAAACCTGTTGGACTATAACCTGGCGTTGTCTGAGTTTTAATCTTATACAGCACAAAAGCAAGAAGGCTTCATTGCCGAGGTTTATAACATGAGCAATAAATGACGTTGAGGAGAAAGTGAGGACTGCAGATGCTGGAGATCAGAGCTGAAAATGTGTTGCTGGAAAAGCACAGCAGGTTGGGCAGCATCCAAGGAACAGGAGAATCGATGTTTCGGGTATGAGGCCTTCTTCAGAAAGTGTTGCTTTTCCAGCAACACATTTTCAGCAATAAATGACGTTTACAGCAGGTTAATGGGAGAGTTGCAATTGAATGGAGAACAGCACTTAGTCAGTTGACAGAACATGGATGTCTTGGCTCTCCCAGGACCTACTGTCGTCTTCTCCAATGAGAAGGATTCTTTCATTGTAGGAGATGAGGAACTGAATGTTGGCTGCTATCCAGGTCCTTTTGGTACTATTGTGAGCTGTTTTTGACAGTAATAAGGCAAAGTGAGGTGGGGGGAGGGGGAGGGGGAGTTGAGAGTGGTGAAAAATGGGTCGCACTACAGTCCATACTGGTGGAGATGGGACAAAATTGATGAGGTCTACCGAGTGAGTGAGGAGGCAATGCAGATGCCTTGTAGTTTTAATCATGCATGAGAATGTTAATATGCAATGGTGAGAATGATAAAGCAGGAGTTTGAGTGGGAGGTGGATGCAAAGTTGCAATGAATGCAACATAGCAAAAAGTAGATGCTAGTCCTTACCCTGATGAAACAGACAATATCAGTGAAATTCCTATGGCTGTGCATTCCTGAGACTACACTGGCCTGGGTGGTGACCGTGGACAAGGGTCTGGTGTCATGGCTTCCTCTGCAGGTTCTGGGGCAAAACAGCAGTCCTCTTCAGTATCACTCTGTCAACCAAGATTTGCAGGTTCCTGTCAGTGAGTAGTGGTGCCCGTTTCACATGATCAGACATCACTGATGCAAATGTTGGTTACTGTACAGGTCAGCTGTGAAAGACCAGAATTCATCCAGATCCACAGCCACTTGCCTTTGACTAAGATGTCAGTGCCAGTGATACAAGGGTGTCCTGGAATATCCAGTCAGGGGTGTGAATATCTAGCTGCAGCAAATGGAAGAATTGGGCTAGCATCAGATGCAGCAGGTTTGAGGGAATGAAAGAACCTTCATGGAATTTAATGAAATTGACTCTGATCCAAAACAGAGGTAAGATTCAGCCCATTATACTTTGTGTTGGGATGATTTCTGGAGGATGTTTCTTTGTTAAAATGATCATATGACCAATCTGCCTGTGAGGCAAGCAATAGTGAAGTAAAAGGTAAATGAGAAGTAATTGCAGGGGACTAGATTACTGTGGTGGTTCTGGTTTACAGACAATTCAAAGCTAGCTGCAGAAATAACACTTCCAGGCAGATTTCCATAGAAATTCTGTGTTCTGGATAAAGTGTATTAAAATCTTATTAATTGAAGGACTCTATTAAGTATACTTTGAACGTCTGAATTGGTCAAGCTATTAAGAGAGGGAAGTTAGAATTCATAGACACAAGACTCCAGAATAAATCAACATCAGAACCAGGAGTCTACAATTGTTTGACTGTTGGAAGAGTTTTGAAAGGATAAGTTTATCAGAAACAAAGTCCAAAAGATTTCAGTACTTATGCAAATCTTTGAAACAGTGCTCAGACTAAATGGTAAATGTTCCAATAATTGAGGAGTATCTGATTGGCCTTTTGTGAGGGGGTGGAGTACAGGGATTTAAATCAAATTAGTGTAGAAAGAAAAATTAATCAAGAAATTCAATTTAAAGTATTAAAAACTATATTCATTGAAGATTTTATATCTTTAATTTAACAGAGTATTTAAGATAGGATGGCATTATGAGCATTCATGTCCTCTGAGTTTTGTGTAGTACCATATATTTGCTTTAAACAATGAACCATTTTGTTTCGCTCCATTATAAAATGCCTGAGTTCTCGGATTTCTAACAAAAAATTTAAAAGAGATAATTAGATTGGGCCATGATCTTATCTAAGAGCAGAGCAGCCTCAAAGGCCTAAGTAGCCCAGTCCTACTCCATATTCATATGTTTGAATGAGGTCATGACAATATTTTCTGATTTCCTGCTTGCCAATGAATGTACACCAGCAGTTGGTTCAGACCTGGATATGCAGTGCAGCATGAACTTGTTCTCCAAGGCATCTGATAACTTGTACTCTCTGATCAGCATGAAGAAATGATGCCTCCCTCCCTAATGGCATTGTGGGTCAACCCACAGCAAATGGACTGCAGCAATTCAAGAAAGCAGCTCACCACCACCTTCTCAAGGGCAACTAGGAATGGACAATAAATGCTGGCCAGCGATGTCAGTATCCCATGTAAGAATTTTTTTTAAAACTGAAGATATATGCCAAAGGAAAGTCTTATCTCAGGACCAAGATTTCAGTGCAACACCAGATCCTGTTAGCACTGGATACATTCACTTACATTGATAGCACACTCCATCAAACAGTCTATACCAACAAGATACATGTAAGGATTGCCAAAGCAAATGTAGCCTTCAATAAACTTCAAACATCAGTCTGGAATTAAGAGGTGTAAGTCTATGTGCCAAATTGAAAGACCATAGAGCAATTGTTCTGACAATTCTGCTCTATGAATGTGAGACTTGGATTATGTCCCAGGTCATGCCAAGAAGTTGAGTCACTTAACTTTGGAAGCCTCTGAAGATCAGAAGGCAGTGCTGCAGTCCTCACCCAAGTGAGCATCACCATAATATACTGAGATATCACAACTGAATTTGGTTGGACATGGAGCTACAATCATTGATAATCACAGACCAAAGCTGATCTTCGACCTGTGTGAATGTGGGTATGCTGTCCTGGTGTTCAAAGGAATATACAAACATACAAATTATGAGCAGAGGTTGACCATTTGGTCCTGAGAACCTGCACTACCATTCAATAAAATGGATGAACTGACTGTTGCCTCAATCCCACACTCTCACTTACCCCAATTAGCTTGACTCTGTTGTTAGTCAATATATGCAATTCTGCCTTAAAAATATTCAATTAATCTGCGCTCCACCATTCTCTGACAGGATTGTTTTAACGTTCCATGACGTCTGAGAGAAAAAATATCTCATAATCTGTCTTACATAGAAGACACCTTATTTACAAAAAAGTGCCCCCTGGGTTTAGTCTTTCCTACAAAGAGAAACATTGTTTCAGCATCTACCCTGTCAAATCCTCTCCAGTATGCCTTAAAAAAAATCACCAGCAAAAACATAAATGGGGAGAACTACAAGTAACACCACAGACTTCACTCAGGAGTTTTGATGTTGACTCGAATTACTGGGAGAAGTTTCCACAGCAAATAAAAGAAGATGCAACCTCTTTCTAAAGTAAGCACATACCAAAGGCAGAGAGAAAAGCTAAAGAGAGGAAATCTGAAGACAGCAGTTCATTCAAAACTCAATAGTCTGTGGAATCCTTTCCTATTTGCAATAGACTTTTTCAGGCACAGATTTGCTTTGATGATTAACTTTGGACTAATTGGAGTCCTCTTAAAAATCCCAAATGATGAATATAGTCATCTTTGTCTCAAAGGACGAACCATATCGTACTATACTTACAAGCCAGTTTATTCCCTCACTTCAAAAGAGAGAACACAACATCAGGGAGAACTGGAGGTGGCCCAGCACAAATGTCCAGAGGAGCTGAATATCAACAGCAAGTGCGGGAGACCAGTGGAGTCTCCACATTGCTGGCTGTTGAACATGGGGCCCTCACAGTTTCCTGGTGATGTAATGAATTATTAAAAGTCACATGCTCAGTCATGTTGACCTGATGTTAACAGCTGATGAAATGTGACCCTGTGACTAATGAAAACTTCCAAACTTCATACCATGATAGTACTCATTTAACTACTTTATTTCCAACAGGTTCCTCATGTTTGCTCGATGGATTTGGTGGAAATCAGCGCTGACAATTTCTCAGAGAACGAAACCCCACTGAGGATGTACCATCACGGAATGAGTGCATAACATGTACTAGTTTAGCTCTTTATACTTTGGTGGGACCAGTTACAGTTGGGATTTGACTGACACTTGAGAAGTGGATAACAGCAAATAATGGAGTTAGGAACATCAGTGTAAAGTCTGTATCAAAGATTGCAGTTTTTACCAGCTCTGCTCAGTTGGACACAGATGCTGTATCCTGGGGTCATCAATGAAGTGGATAATTTTTAAGCAGCAGCAAAGAACATGCCATCTATTAACAGATAGTCCAAGGTTGTTTTTCAGACTGGAGGCCTGTGACCAGTGGTGTGCTGCAGGGATCATGCTGGGTCCATTGCTTTTTGTCATTTATATAAAAGATTTGAATGTGAATATAGGAGGTATGGTTAGTAAATTTGAAGATGTCACCAAAATTGATGGTGTAGTGAACAGCGGAGAAGGTTACCTCATAGTTAAATGGGACTATGATCAGATGGCAGAAGTGGGTACTGCAGATGCTGAAGATTTGACGCAAGATTAGAGTGGTGCTAGAAAAGCACAGCAGGTCTGGCAGCATTCGAAGAGCAGGAATATCGACGTTTCAGGCCAGAGCCCTTCATCAGGCATTGATCAGATGGGCCAAGGAGTGGCAGATAGAGATTAATCTAGATAAATGTGAGGTGCTACATCTTGGAAAGAAAAATCAGCAAAGGACTTATATAAGCTATGATGAGGTCCTGGGGAGTGTTGCCAGATAAAGGGATCTTGGATTGCAGGTTCATAGAGTCATAGAGTCATACAGCACGGAAACAGACACTTCGGTCCAAGCAATCCATGCTGAACATACTCCCAAACCAAACCTGCTTGCTCCTAGCTCATATCAGTCCAAACCATTCCTATTCATGTATCCGTCTAAATGTCTTTTAAATGTTGTAATTGTACCCGAATCCACCACTTCCACAAGATGTTCATTCCAATCAAACCACCCTCTGCTTAAAAAATATGCCTCTTATGTCTTTGTTAAATCTCTCTCCTTTCACCTTAAAAATGTGCCACTTAGTATTGCAATTCTCCATCAACTCTCTCTGTAACTCTCATTATTTTATAAACTTCTATCAGATCACCTCTCAACCTGTTATGCTCTAGTCCCTGAAAGTGGAGTCACAGGTAGACAGGGTGGTGAAGAAGGTATTTGGTACATTTGGCTTTATTGGTCAGTACATTGAGTGTAGGATTTTGGGAGATCATGTTGCGGCTGTACAGAACATTGGTTCCACCACTTTTGGAATACTGCATTCAATTCTGGTCTCCTTGCAATAGGAAAGGTGTTGTAAAACTTGAAAGGGTTCAGAAAGGAATTAAAAGGATGTTGCCAGGGTTGGAGGGTTTGAGCTACAGGAAGAGGCTGAATAGGCTGGGGCTATTATCACTGGAGCATCAGAGACTAAGCAGTGACCTCATAGAAGTATGTAAAATCATGAAGGGCATGGATAGGGTGAATAAACAAGGCAAGGTAAGGGAGTCCAAAACAATAGGGCATACGTTTAAGGTGAGAGGGGAAAGATTTAAAAGGGGCTTAAGCGGCAACCTTTTCACACAGAGGGTGGTGCATGTATGAATTGATCTACTAGAGGAAGTGGTGGAGGCTGGTACAATTACAACACTTAAAAGGCATCTGGATGGGTATGTGAATAGGAAGGGTTTAGAGGGATATGGACCAAATGCTGTCAAATGGGATCAGATTAATTAATGATATCTGGTCAGCATGGACAAGTTGGACTGAAGGGTCTGTTTCTATGCTGGACATCTCAAGGCCTTTACCATTGTCTCTATGCCAAAGAAGTCTTCAGCGTCCTGTCTCAACGACTACCGCCCTGTTGTGCTTACACCCATCATCATGAAGTGCTTTGAGAGGCTCATGTTGAGGCATATCAAGAACCTGCTGTCTCCCTCACTGGACACTATGCAGTTCATGTATCAACCCAATCGCTCAACAGGTGATGCCATTTCCATCACCCTCCATCTGGCCCTCACCCACCTGAAAATGAAGGGCACCTAAGTCAGACTACTGTTCATACCCTTCCAGTTCTGCATTTAACACTATCATTCCTCAGCATCTGATTGGAAAGCTGAGTCTGCTGGGCCTGAATACTTCACTTTGTAACTGGATCCTGAACTTCCTGACTGGGAGACCTCAATCAGTCCAGATTGGGAACAACATCTCCAACACCACCACACTGAGCAGGGGGTCCCCCAGGGCTGTGTGCTCAGTCCACTGCTGTTCACCCTGCTGATACATGATTGTGCAGTGATGCACAGGTTGAATCATATCATCAAGTTCGCTGATGATATGACTTTAATGCGTCTCATCACTACAAACGATGAGTCAGCATACAGAGAGGAGGTGCAGAGGCTAAAAGACTGGTGCAGAGCTACCAACCTGTCACTGAATGTGGAATGAGATAGTTGTTGAATTCAGGAGGGCATGGAGTGACCACTCTCCACTGGACATCGACGGCTTCCCAGTGGGGATTGTGAAGAGCACCAAATTTGTTGGTGTCCACCTGGTGGAAAATCTCAACTGGACCCCCAACACCAGTTCTATAGCCAAGAAAGCCCAGCAGCATCTCTACTTTCTGTGCAGGCTGGGGAAAGCCCACCTCCCACACCCCCATCACCACCACATTCAATTGAGGGTTCATTGAGAGTACCCTGAGCTGCTGCATCACTGCCTGTTGGGGAATTGCACTGTCTTGAATTGTAAGACCCTACAACGGGTAGTGAGGACAGCTGAGAAGATCATCGGGTTTCTCTCCCCTCCATCACAGACGTTTACACCACACGCTGCATCCAAAAGGCTAAAAGAATTGTAGAAGACCCCACACACCCGTCCCTCAAACTCTTCTCCCTCCTACCGTCTGGCAAAAGATACCGGAGCATTCGGTCTCTCACACCCAAGATATCAGGCTCCTTAACACAGTATGATCGGACTCTTTCCCATCTGAAATTCATTCATATTGCTGCTAGAAAAATGTCTACCATTTTTCATTCTTCTATTACACTGTAACTTGTGTATTTTGCACTTCTTATGTACTTCATGTCATGTACGAGTGTGTAGTTTGTGCTGTCCATGTAGCACCCTCGGTCCTGGAGGAACACTGTCTTGTTTTTACAATATCTGTTGCTTATGGGAGAAATGTCAAATAAAAACTACTCTATTCTACTCTATAACTCTATAACTAAATGTGAGCTGGTGTTGTGCATGACTGGGATGAAAACAAACTGGACAAGGAAATTGGACTCATCTCAAGGTCCTGCCAGCTCTGAATAGTCTCACTGAGAAAACTGAAATAAACCAATAAGTGCTATAAAAACTCAGCAGGTCAGCTTCTGTGGACAGGGAGTAACAGCCAATGCTTCCAGTTGACTATGACTCTTCAGGATTGAAGGAGGGAAGAAATGTGATGGATTTTATGCTGTTCAAAGGGGGATGGGGGAAGTGGAGAGGATGAACAAAAATGACGGTCTATGGTAGAGAAGAATGTTCGAGAGATTAAGTGACATAACGGCAAAAGAGTGGGAGTACTTGTTGTAAAGAGGCAAAGCACTGTCCCAAGGTGAGTGTAAATGTAGGAACAATGAACAGAGTATTCAAAAAGCAAAGACATGAAAACAGTATTCAGGCCAGCACTGCAGGGCAGAGTTGAGGTCTGGGGGTGGACCTGAATAAAGCTGGAGCAAATAATGTTCCATATACCCTACAAAAATACAGGTATAGCAGGACCTTTCTGGATGTCCATAGCAACACCTTTTATTTGCAGAAAATAAGACAAGCTAAAGGAGAAAGTGTTCAACAAGAAAACAAGCTCAATCTGGCAGAGGGTGATGGTGGCAGAAGGCATTATTTCAGCCGATATCCAAGGAAGAGACCAACATTCCTCGTATGGAGCGAGGAGGTATGGAGAGATTGAACATCCTTAATAAAGGGAAGGTGATTGGGCCAGGAAATTGGAAATTATTGAAATGCAGTAGGGAATCAGGTGAGTTAGGAATATAGGAGAAAGATGCTGGAGATCAGAGTCGAAGAGTGTGGTGCTGGAAAAGCACAGCCAGTCATGCAGCATCCGAGGGGCAGGAGAGTCAACGTTTTGGATCCTGATGAAGGACATATCCCAAAATGTTGACTCTCCTGCTCCTCGGATGCTGCCTGACCTGCTGTGTTTTTCCAGCACCACACTCTTTGAGTTATGAACGCAGATCAGAAAAGACTGACAAAGCAGAGAAAAAAAATGATTAAGAAGATATTCAGTGGAGCAGAAACAATCTGAAGTAATAGATGCACAGGAACAGTCTGGCTTGTGGATTTTAGGAAGGAGGTAGAAGCAGGCCATGCAGGATTGGAAGACAGTGAGATGAGAAGCTGTGGATCTCCAGTGAAGATCAGTGACAGTTCTGGAAATAATGGTTTGATATTCTGTGGTAGATCCATGGCCAGTGAGGTATAGGGAGAAATGTCTGAGCACTTACGCTCTTCCTCTGCAATTAAAAGTTGGTACACCAGATAATGACAGCACCGCTCTTGTCAACATATTTAACATCAGTGTCCAGGTGAAAACTGAGAATGGAGTGCAGAGAGCTCACAATGAACCAGGTTACACCTACTAACGGAGCAGAGAAATTAAGATGGCCAGTGTCATACTGAATGTTCTTAAAAGAAAAGGTAAAAAGCAGGTAAGTGGCTAAAGTGGGCTTCTAGGTGAAGGGAGAACACTGAGGCAGATGAAGTGTTCTGCTGATCAGAAGGAGGGAACCTGGAACCAAACAGGCTGTGTCTCTGCTGAAGACACAGTGAAGAGATTGGGCAAAGATTGAAGCTTTGGAGGTGCCCCAGGGCAAAAATGAATGTGTTAAAAATATAGAAAGACAGAAAATATGATTGAAGTAGGCCATTTTAGCATTCAAATCTACCCCACCATTCAATATGATCATGGCTGACCATCCAACTCAGTACCACATCCCCATTTCCTTTGATCCTTTTACACTAAGATAGCTAATTCCTTCTTAAAAGCATTCAATATTTTGTCACTTTAGTGACAGAGAATTCAACAGGCTCACCACTCTCTAGTAGAAAAAAATTCTCCTAATCTCAGTTATAAATGGCTTACCTCATATCCTTAGACTAAGACCAAGAACTCTGGACTCCCCAGTCTTCAGGAACATCCTTTCTAAGTCTGCCCTGTATAATCCTGTGAGAATTTTCTACATTTCTATAAGATCCCCTCATTCTTCTAAACTCCACAGAACATAGTCTTAAGCAATTCAGTCTCTCTTCATAAGCCAATCCGGTCATCCCAGAAATCAGTCTGGTAAACCTATGTTGCACTCCTTCCATTGCCAGAACGTCTTTCCTCAGGTAAAGAGACCAAAACTGCACACAATACTTCAAGGTGTATCTCACCAAGGCCCTGTACAGTTGCAGCAAGACATCTCTGCTCCTGTACTCAAAGCCTCTCACCATTTGCTTTCTTCACTGCCTGCTGTGATTGCATCTTACTTTTAGTGACTGGTGTACAAGGACATCCAAGTCTCACTGAACTTACCCCTTTCCCAATCTAGCACCATTCAGGTAATAATCTCCTTTCCTGTTTTTTGCTACTAACGTGGACAACTTCACATTTATCCACAATATACTTAATCTGCCATGCTTTTGACCACTCACTCAACTTGTTCAAATTACATTAAATCACCTCCAAACCATCTTCCCAGTCCACCTTTCTACCCAACTTTGCTTCAACTGCAATATGGAGATACTTAGCACCCTCATCTAAACCGAACATCATTGGGCATTATTATAATGTTAAACCGCTGCTGATAAGATAAAGCACAAAATAATATTTTCAATCATATTTCCACCTCTCTATTCTTGGTTACTTGCTAACAAGGAACCTTTTCAATCAATTAATGAATGGGAACATATGAATTAATGACAAACAATGCAGGAATGTAGAAGTGTTATTCCTCCTTCAGGTCAAATCTTGCTGCTAGGCAATAGTGTATGGAGTGCAGCAAATGAGATCTCTCTGAAGACCTCTGTTGGTGTATACCACGGGTGAGTCCAGCTCAGTCCAGGTATTTGAAACATCTCTTCAGTATATTGATAACATATGACACTGAAATGCTATTCGTTATGGTACTTCCAAGAATCATTCCTCAAGTTCCTCAGAGGAGTTATCAGTCATGTTTTAAGTGGGTACCCTATGTCTCCTAGGAGAAAGTGAGAACTGCAGATGCTGGAGATCAAGGTCGAGAGTGTGGTGCTGGAAAAATTTCCTGATGAAGGGCTTATGACCAAAACCTCAATTCTCCTGATCCTCAGATGCTGCCTGACCTGCTGTGCTTTTCCAGCACCACACACTCGGCCCTTTGTCTCCAAGCAACAAGCCAGTAACTCTGTTTCAAGGTGCAAATAAATCATGGAGATTGGATTGCTGCAGGAGAAAAGCATCATGACAGTTGTCAAGGCTTCATGTACACAAAGATACTTTTATATCTGTACACCATCTGTATGTTGATGGAATGGAAACCCTTGTTGAAAACATCTGGATGATCTGTGGATGTCCTAACTGCAATGTGCTTGCAATCAATGAGGCCTTGCAATTACAGAATCAAAGCCAGAGCTAGAAATCCAAGCATCCATTCATTCTGACTGGCATCATCATTGCGATGTTGGTGTTCCTAGTAAATAAGCCATCAATCACCTCTCTGCTACAGTGCCAACTGGGAAGCATTTCAAAGCCTGCAAGTGTCAAACTGTACAAAATCGTCAGAGGTCTAAACAGAACAAAGAGAAATAAACAGATCACATTGAGTGAAGGATTGGAGACAAGGGGACACAAAGTTAAGGCGACTGGGAAAAGAACCAAAGTCAAGATGAAAAAAAATACAGCGAGTGATTTGAATCTGGAATGCACTGCCTGAGAGTATGGTGGAGGGAAGTCCTATCAAGACTTTTGAAAAGGAGTAAAGTAAGCACACAAAGGGAAAAAAAGGATTGCAACACAATCTGGGAGTATGGCAAACTGGATTGCCCTTTCAGAGTGCCAGCATGGGTGTAATAGGCTGAATAGCCTCCTTCTATGCTATCCATTCTATAATTTGATGATTCTACGTCTCTCAATACTGCATTTGAAGGAGCTAGAAACGAAAATGTTGAAGTTTGTGGTGACTTTGACAGAGCTGGTAAACAGTGGCATCTAGATCTGGTTCACAGCAAGCAACAAATATCTGTTGCCATCAGATGTGATACCCTAAAGCCCCTAAAATTCTTTTTTAAAAATTCATTCATGAGATTTGGAAGTTAATGATAAAAACCATCATTGCCCATTTCTAATTACCTTGAGGTAGTGGCAGTACAGCTGATGTGGGGAGGGTGAGAATTCCTGATTTAACTGAACACGTGATCAGCAGGTATCGTTTAGGTGTAGACATTAACAGGATCTGGGAGATCCAAAACAGCAGCATGTGCTTCAGATTAGTGTAAGACACTGTTTGACACCATGGCTGTCTGCTCTGTTCCTAGATAACACACCCTTAGCTTTAGGGTGCTCAATGCAGACCATACTCGAAATGAAGAAGTATGCTAGTTTTTGAAGGTATGAGTCAACATCAGTAGCATGACAAAACCACATTTTGCTGTCAAAAATGAACAGTAATAGAAATAAGGGCAAAATGTTTAAATTAAAGGCATTCTATTTGAATGCATGGAACATTCATAATGAGATGGATAAATAAATGAAAAATCTGGAGATCCATTGTTTTGATTTAATAGCCATTACAGAAAGCAATTTATGTGGTAGCCAAGGTCAGAAATTAAATATTCCAAAACTCTTGATATTTCAAAAAGACAGACCAAATGTAAAATGGGCAGAAAAGGAATGGTTAGCCCTGATAATAAAATATGACATAAGAAAAGAAGTTAGAAGTAATCTTGGCTCAGAAAGCATACAATATATTAGACATAACAAGGGATTCTAAACATGAGTGGGAAAATGTATTGATCTCAAATGGTTGCTATATCCTTGAACATAACATTAATCAAGATACAAAAGATGCTTTTAACAATGGTATGTAATAATCATGCTGGGAGAAATATTCTTCAACCAAAGGGTCTATTTGTGTGCTGTAGATTCTATGACTCTTTGACTCTGTAAAGATACTGAAAATCAAATTGATGAAAGAAACTTGGAAAATGTTTCAGACAGTTTCCTAAAATGATAGCTCATGATCCAAATGAGGAAAGAGATCGTTGAGAATTTAGTCTTATGCAGAGCGACATTGTGAATCATCAGTCATAAAGAAATTCTATGGTGAACAATGATCATAATATAAGAAAAATTTCTACTGAGTAAAAGAGTGATGTGTTTAACTCTGGAACTTGTGCATTATACTGAGGTGTAGTTAATTACATGTATAAGAGGTGAATTGAATAAGGTATATTGATAAGTCAGATTAAAATGTGTAACCACAGATAAGCAAAGGTAAACAATTAAAGAAATATCTCATAATTAGCAATTAATATATAATGAATATCACTTATGAACCCCAACTCCAAGGAAATAATAATGCTTCCATATCTAACTACAGAGGTTGAGGATGGTGTTTGACAGAATACATTTCCAACATTGGCAAGAGTTGTAAGGTTGGGTTTTGTAAGAGTTTTGAAAACTAACAAAAAAATCCAGGGAGAAAACAAAATATTACTGCAAAATATCAAGAAACACAAAAACAGAGGGCTGCTTATCCATTCTGTGATATCCTAGCAGTGGTGAGTTTTTCTAGGCATATCAATTGATAGAATCAGACAAGAGACCATCATGGCATAGGTAGTTAATAAGGTGACTTCAGTAAGATGTAGTGAGAAAACCCAGTCTCATAGAGAGCAACACTCCATAAAATTTGATGAAACTGACACGTATTTGAAAATTGCAACATTCAGCCCTTTATGTCTGTCGTCCAAGAGTACTAGACACAAAGGGACTAGTGTGAATGAGGAACTGAAAGAAATTAGTATTAACAAAATAATCAGTTATGGAGAAATTAATGGAAATTAAAATGGATAAAATTCCAGGATGTTGGAAGAGGTAGCAGTAGAGATACTGGATTTATTGGTAGTCATCTTTCAAAATGATATAGATTCTGAATGACACTTGGATATTGGAAGTTTGCAAATGTAATCCAATTATTTAAGAAAGGAAGGTGAGAGGAAATGGGGAATTATGGACCTGTGCACCTAATATCAATAATAGGAAATACAATAGCTTCTACAATAAAGGAATACATAACAAGGCACTTGGAAAATAATGGCAGGTTTGAGCCAAGTCAGTATGATTGTATTATGGAGAATTTATGTTTGACAAAACATTTTGATTTCTTTGAGAATATAACTAACATAATAGACAGAGGGGGACCAACAGATATAATGTACTTGCTTTTTCAGAAAACGTGTGATAATATCCCGCACAAAAGGTTAGGAAACAAGTAAATGCATGGAATTTAGAGTAATACATAGTCATGAATTGAGAATTGCAGAACCAACAGAAAACTGAAAGTAGGTGTGTCATTTTCATGTTGTCAGACAACTGCAATATTTCTAAGTTTGTTCAAGACATAAATCTAGGTGGAAATATGAGTTGTGAAGAGAATATGAAAAGGTTTTAAGATAATTTAGACTGGCTGAGTGAGTGGGCAAGAACATGGCAGATGGAATGTAATCTGGAAAAATGTGAATTTATTCACCCTCATCAGAAAATCATAAGCAGAACATTTATTAAATAATGAGAGATTAAGAAGTGTTGATGTGGTTAGGGACAGAGGTGTCCTGGTGCAACCAGTTTTCTATCCATTACAATTCACTATCCCAATTCCACGTGTTTTAGTTTCACATGAAAATCTCTTCTGTAAGAACTTATTGAAAGCCTTCTGAAGGCCCAAATAAACCTCAAACACTGGCTTCCCCTTTTCAACTCGACAAGTTACATGAACAAAGAAATTCAGCAGATTTATTGAACATCTTTCAGAAATCCACGCTGACCCTGACTGATCCTGCCATTGTTTTCCAAATCCTCAGCTGTTAAATCTTTTGTAGTAAACCCTAACATTTTCCCCAATGCCACAGACTGACTGGTCTCTTTTCTCTGCCTACCTTTTTAAATAGTAGGGTTATATTCGCTATCTTCCAAGCTGTAGAAATTGTTCCAGAATCTATTGGATTTTGGAAGATGATCACCAATGCATTGACTATTTTTATGGATATTTTAAATACTGTGGGGTCATCAGGCCCTGGGGGCTTTATTTGCCTTGAATCCAAATCATGTCCAATACTATCTCCCTCCTAATACTGATTCATTCAATTCCTCCCTCTCACTAAACCCCATGTTCCTCAACATCTCTGGTATGCTACATATGTCCTTTTTGCAAACACAGAACTGAAGGATATATTTAGTTGAAACCAAAAGAGAAAATACTGGAAAACCTCAGCAGATCTGGCTGTAAGGAGAGAAAAGAGCTGACGTTTCGAGTCTAACTGAAACTTTGTCAAAGCTGTCAAAGTTGGTTTCAGATTCCAGCATCCGCAGTAATTTGTTTTTATCTGATATATTTAGTTGGTCAGCCATTTCCTTGTTCCCCATTATAAACTGTTTCTGACTTTAAAGGACCTATACTTGTCTTCATAAATCTTTCTCTATTCATATATATATATGGGAACTTATACAGTTGGCCTTTATGTTTACTGCAAGCTTACTCTGGTGAGCTGTTGTATGAGGAGAGATTATACTCCTGGCCTATATTTTCTGGAATTTTGAAGAATGAGAGGAATCTCATTCAAGCCTTCAGACACATTCAGGAAGGCTACTTCCCTGGCTGTGGGGCTGGGTGTCTCGAACCAGGGGACACAATCTCAGAGGAAGAGATAAACCATTTAAGGTGAGACAGTCTTTGGAATTCTCACTTCCAATAGCTGTGGAAGCTCATTCATTGAAAACTTTAAAGACAGAACTGCAACATTTCTAGATATTAATGATAGCAAGGTATAAGTTTATGGTGAAGGAAAATGACATTGAGGTAAAAGATCAGCCATTATCTTTTTGAATGAGAAGTTTTGAAGGGCTGAATGGTCAACCCCTGCACCTATTTCCTATGTTCCTTTTACTTTTTAACATGCCTGTCGACCTGTATTAGTGCTTCACCAATTTAGCACCTCATTTTTACCTGTAGTTTGTGCTGTCTTTGGCATGTCCTGCCCTTCTCATTACACCAGTGCTAACTGTCAGATTTGTAGGTTATAGTGGAGTCAGGAAATGCTGAACCATGACATTCAAGTTGTCATGGCATAGAATTTTGTTTCTGCTGAGGATCATTTTTTGAGCAGCTAGACCTGTTTTGCAACTACCCCATTTGATGGAGTATACCATCGCTTTAACATGTTTCCACAAAGACATGTTAAAGAAGGTTACTCTTTGCTTATACACCATGCTGTACTGTTATTTGCTGCTCTCCCCAGCTATGCTGTAGACAGAGATCTGTGACCAGTAGGTCATTGCTGGAGCTCTTGCAGATTTTGATTATCTCGGTCCTCGTGCAATCCACTAAAGGCCAGTTCCTAACAATTTAGCAAGTGTTATGATCAAAGCCATTTTCCATTACCAGAAATACACCATCCAAAACACACTACACAGCCTTCAAGCTTAAAATATGCCCCTCTGCATTGTCTCAGGCAGAGATAGTTGGGAGAGACTTTCTTTCAGCAAGACAAAACAAAACAACATGAGGAAATTGGTAAACCAGTTTCTCAATGCTGAATTTTTAAGCTTGTGTTTTTGACATATTTAATTCAGCATATAAGTGGTTAATTGTCAATGTTATTTACTTTGTTTTTTTTAATCAGAAGAACAACAACCTGAATCAGTCTGTTTGTCTATTTGATTTCCCTCAAGGTGCATATTCTTTTAGACTCACACAGTAATTATTTGAAGTGTTAATTAGTTAATCATCCCAGTAGTCACCACAATTTAGAATTCCAAACATCTTGTGGCATTGTAAGCAATAGTTCTGATGTCCCTCAGGAGCACAATTGTGGCATCTGTTTGGTTGGGATGTTGTTTTATTTAATCCATACAACATGGGGCCATTTCTTATAATATCCACTCTTGGGACAGAGGTGTTGCTGGCATTTCCAGCATTTATCCACCTATCCTTCATTGCCCTGATCTGACACAACTAATTGTATTTGTTGCTCTACTTCAGAGGGCAGTTCAGACCCAACCAATTTGGTGTTGGGCAGGAGTTGCATTCAGTACAGGAAGCTTAAAGATGCAAATTCCTTCTCTAAAATACAAAAGTGAATTATTCATTCTTTTTGACAATCCAGGATGGTCATGGACACTTTTTACTGATACCAACTTAATTTTCCAGAACTTTTCTGACTGAATTGAAATGTTTAACTCAAGTTCACTAGATCTTTAATTAAAGTAATTGAATAACTTGTCATATAGTTACCATACCCATATAACAAAAGTAAAGCACTGCAGATGTTCAGGCAAACTGCTGGAAGCATCATGGTCACACACCGAAACATGAGGTCTCAACACAGAGGATTTGTTTGAGAACTGTTTCACAGACCAATGATAAAAGGAGGAGGGAATTGGCTTCCTGGAGCTCACTGTAATTGATAGTTTAAGAAGGAGAATCAATATTTTACCAACTTAAGTAACAGCTCGAAACATGATATGGTCCATGTGTGGACTTTGCAGTCATCAAATAGGCAAAATATCTACACATTAAACATTGACACAACATAGCATTAAGAGTTAAGCTGAAAGAAGTTACATTTTTGTGCTCATGTTTAAAAAGTGAGATAAATTATTATTGTTTTCACGTACAGAGCAGTTTGCAGATACAATATTTTCACTGTGTTGGGTGAAATGTGATACACTTTATTTCCTCAGAAAAAGTGCTACAACTCAGGAGAGTATTTACCCCTTACACCATTAAAAAGAGAGAAGAATCACATGGGGCACATGATCTATTCCTGTATGGAATAAGAATTCACTGTTACAATCCTTGGGACATGTTATAATTTATCCAGATGTTACTGCAAGAGAGAGAACCTACGATAATAGGGGTTGTGAGACTAATTTAATGGGAGGGTTAAGAAAATTGTGACAGTGCATTACACTGTGATAGCCACGATGGAATACTGTGAATGTGAACTAGTTTTTTGTTAAATGTTAAGGGAGTGCAAAAAAGAATATCCACTTACCCACAAATAAGGAGATTGAATAATAAAGTTTATAAAGTTTGTGGAACTTGACTCTCCATTTTTACTTTGAAACATGTAGAAGATACAATACAGAAACACACTAATCAACCCAACTGGTTTGTTTCCCCATTACTTTCGGAAGCAAAGAAATTGTTTTGATCATTTTTGTTCAACTTATTCACATAACCTTTCATACCCTTTTGTTTCATCCATCTAAAATGTTTGATTATTGAAATTGTTCCTGTCTCAGCTACTGAAGCAAACTTTCCACTCTCACAGCACTGTGCAATGAAGTGCCTCCTGTTTTCTGTTCTAAATTTCTTACATTTAATTTTCTTTATGACCGTCATTTGGACTTAACACCTGTTGAAAAGAGTTCTTCTAAAGGCAATAGTTGAAAAATGTGGTGCTGGAAAAACACAGCAGGCCAGGCAGCATCCGAGGAGCAGGAGAATCGATGTTTCGGGCACAAGCCCTTCTTCAGGAATGAGGCTGGTGTGCCAAGCGGGCTGAGATAAAAGGTAGGGGGGAGGGAATTTGGGGGAAGGGCGCTGGGAATACAATAGGTGGAAAGAGGTGGAAGGAGGTGAGGGTGATAGGCCGGAGAGGGGGTGGGGGCGGAGTGGTCGGGAAGAAGATTGCAGGTCAAGAGGGGAGTGCTGAATCCGAGGGTTGGGACTGAGATAAGGTGAGGGGAGGGGAAATGAGGAAGCTGGAGAAATCTACATTCATCCCGTGTGGTTGGAGGGTTCCTAGGCAGAAGATGAGGCGCTCTTCCTTCAGGCATCATGTGGCCAGGGTCTGGCGATGGAGGAGGCCAAGGACCTGCGTGTCATTGGCGGAGTGGAAGGGGGAGTTAAAGTGTTCAGCCACGGGGCGGTTGGGTTGGTTGGTGCGGGTGTCCCAGAGGTGTTCCCTGAAACGTTCCACAAGTAGGCAGCCTGTCTCCCCAATGTAGAGGAGACCACATCGGGTGCAGCGGATACAGTTAATGATGTATGTGGAGGTGCAGGTGAATTTGCAATGGATATAGAAGGATCCATTGGGGCCTTGGAGGGAGGTGAGGGGGGAGGTGTGGGCGCAAGTTTTGCATTTTTTGCGTTTGCAGGGGAAGGTGCCGGAAGTGGAAATTGTGTTGGTGGGGGGTGTGGACTTGACGAGAGAGTCACAGAGGGAGTGATCTCCTGAATGCTGATAGGGGTGGGGAGGGAAATATATTCCTGGTGGTGGGTTCTGTCTGGAGGTGGCGGAAATGACGGAGGATGATACGATATATCCGGAGGTTGGTGGGGTGGAAGGTGAAGACCAGTGGGGTTCTGTCCTGGTGGCGATTGGAGGGGCGGAGTTCAAGGGCGGAGGTACGGGAAGTGGGGGAGTTGCGGTGGAGAGCGTCGTCGACCACGTCGGAGGGGAAATTGCGGCCTTTGAAGAAGGAGGCCATTTGAGTTGTTTGGTTGTGGAATTGGTCCTCCTGGGAGCAGATGCGGTGGAGTCGGAGGAATTGGGAATATGGGATGACGTTTTTACAGGGGCCAGGGTGGGAGGAGGTGTAATCTAGGTAGCTGTGGGAGTCGGTCGGTTTGTAGTAAATGTCTGTGTTGAGTAGGTTCAGCACTCCCCTCTTGACCTGCAATCTTCTTTCCGACCTCTCCGCCCCTACCCCCTCTCCGGCCTATCACCCTCACCCTCACCTCTTTCCACCTATCGTATTCCCAGTGCCCCTCCCCCAAATTCCCTCCCCCCTACCTTTTATCTCAGCCCGCTTGGCACACCAGCCTCATTCCTGAAGAAGGGCTTGTGCCCAAAACGTCAATTCTCCTGCTCTTCGGATGCGGTCTGGCCTGCTGTGTTTTTCCAGCACCACATTTTTCACTCTGGTACTCCAGCATCTGCAGTCCTCACTTTCTCCTAGTTGATTCTAAAGGCAATAGCCTATCTTACTGTCACATAATTTACAATGTCCCAAAAAAGTCCCCATTTCTGTAGTCTTTGCAGATGCTAACCTTTCCTTATACAAGACAGCATCAAGTGAATCTGCATTGTATGACTTCAAAAACATGTTTTAAAAATCATTCATTGTTCAACACTGCACATGTTATGTATTGGAGCAGAACTAATCTCTGTGGGATTTCAACACCAATTAGATTGTTTTACATCTCGCTCTTGGTGACCCTTACATATGCTGCTTCTTCATTTTGTGAAGTGATTCTTCCTGTGATTTATTTTGTTCCACATCTATGAAAACATGAACGTAAGAAATTAAAGCAGGAGCAGATTATATGGCCTATCCAATCTGCTATAAAATCGAGCTGTTCAGATCTTGACCTGAATTCCACTTTCCTGTCTGTCCCTCATTACCCTTGACTCCCTTGTAGATCAAACATCTGTCTAAGTCAGCTTTGAATATGTTGAATGACAACTTCTGCAATTCTCTGTGAGTTCAAAAATTTCTCAAGTCTCTGGGAGAAGAAATTCTTTCCTACCTCCATCTTAACTTATTATTCATATTGTTAAGTCAATTTCTAACAAAATTATTCATAGAACTCTTCATACTCTTTAGTTTCATCCACCTATACAATAATTGCTGGGCCAACATTTATTAACCAACCCTAACTGCCCTTGAAAAGGTGGTGTTAAGCCTCCGTGACTGCTGCAGTCCATGTAGTAGACCTACAGATGCTTTACTCTATTGGTATCAGATGTACAGGCAGCACAAGAGACTGTTTAGGTAAGGCAATGTAAGCGAGTGAAGAGAACTGTTGGCTGAGATGAGTTGCGAGTTCTTCCACTTCTTCACTCTTAGCCAAAAGTCCCAAGAAAAAAGAAACACCCTTCCCCCATCTCCCAGTCCACCTCTTCCTCGATCTTCTATTCAATTACCATCGTCACTAACTCTGAGGATGAAGTCTCCAAAACCTCAGCACCACAGAGACATTCACTTCAGTGTGTGCACTATCTAGAGTAGGCTCAGAGTCACAACTTGGTTCGTACATCATAGATGTAGATCCACATCAGACAGAAGAAGCGTGAGCTCTCTGCCAGTCGGAGGGCTTTTGAAAACCACCACCCTGCTCACCCCTGCTGTTCAGTAATGAGCTTCTGCACCTGGCCATTATAGATATGCTTCCATTGGCAGACAGGCAGGTGAACATCCGGCAGAGCTGCCAATGGGCCTCAATAGGCTATGGCAGATGCTGGAGGAGTCCAGGTATATTCTATCTGTTTACGTGACTCTAACATGTTGCACAGGATGGCAGCCATCTTGAGGACCCAGATCCCACAAAGTGCACAGCGACAGATGGATAGCTGCTTAGGCCTGCACTCTATCATTTTAGTCAAAGTGAGAGGTGATGAAGCACCTCAACTTCCTTCCAGGTGTCCCTTCTCCTCAAGGAATCATGGATGTGATATGCAGACATTTACTGCTACTCACAGAGATCTAAAATAAAACATTCTGTATTATGTTTTATAGTCCTACCCTTCTTAATTACACACAGTGGAAATATAAATCAAACTTAAAACTGCACATGTCCGCTTTGTTTCACAAGTTTCCAAATAAAACTATATATCCTGAACTTTCATCACACCAGACTATTGTGAAGTATCTTGACTCACATTGAGTATTAGTATTCTGTCATCTCATTATGCTGCTAGGTGCTGACATGTTGGATGGACTAAAAGGAGTGGAACATCTTCCGTTCGGAATAGTCAGCTGGTCATCCACTGGGACACCATTTCTTACATCACCAGCAAAACATGT